>NC_027754.1:45463373-45511252 GCF_000695525.1 Brassica oleracea var. oleracea
GTTTAAATCCTGCCGACAGACCGAGGAAATTCCGACGGAATTCTGACTCCAACGGTTAGTTCGTCGGAATTTCCTTGGAATTTTGTAAAATCCCCCAACGGCTATAATATTCCCTCGGAATTCATCAGTTTTTTCCGAGGAACACATTTTTCCTCGCAATTTCCTCGGAATATTACGACGGATTGATATTTCCTCGGAATTCCGTCGGTATATTCCGAGGAAACCCAATTTTGTGTTTCCTCGGAATTTCCTCGGAAATTCCTCGGGATATTCCGAGGATTTCATTTTCCGTCGGAATGTCCGTCAGAATACCGTTGTTTTCTTGTAGTGCAACAAATCGACTGTCACGTTCTCCGCCAAAGCACTTGGCTCCTTGAAGAACGCCATAAAAAACAAGCTGCAAATCCAGAAGGAAGGAGGTATTGGGAAGTACCTCAGACTGCCCGAGCATTTTGGTAGGCGGAAAAAGATCTCTTTATTGCTATTGTGGAGCGAATAAAGCAAAAGGCCAAGAGCTGGTCGAACATATACTTGTCTACGGCTGGTAAACTCACGATGCTGAAGAGTGTACTCACACCGATCCCATCTCATGCAATGACCTGCTTTAAACTCCATGTATCTCTTTGTAAAAGAATACAGTCTGCGTTTACGCGATTCTGGTGGGACAGTAATGACGGGATCTGGAAAATGGCTTGGGTCTCATGGTCAACAATGACAAAACATGCGTCCGAAGGGCTGGGGTTCCGTGATGTCCAATGTTACAACGATGTGTTCCTGGCTAAGCTGAGCTGGAGAGTCATAAATCACCCACAGAGCCTCATGTGTCGAATCCTACTTGGCAAGTATTGCTCCACTGAGAGCTTTTTGAAGGTGGAGAACAGAACAAACGAATCACATGGCTGGCGTGGAGTCCTTATAGGACGTGACCTGATCAGAGCTAACACTGGCTGGACAGTGAGAGATGGAAAGTCAATAGAAGTGTGGAACGAGGCATGGCTGGACAACACGAATCAGCTGCGGCCTACTGGACCTGCCCCTGAGCATCTTACGCAACTGAAGGTTTCAGAACTGATTGATCCAAACAGCCAGGATTGGGACAGAGAAAAGATCCAATCCATCATCCCACTGTATGAGGAGCTGGTCCTAAGAATCAAACTGAGCAAGACAGGGGCCGTGGATAAACTTAGTTGGCTCAAAACCAAATCAGGTGATTACACTACTAAATCTGGCTACTGGACGGCCTATGAGATGACGAGAAGGGATGAAGAACAACACCACCAAACGGATTTTGATTGGAACAAGGGAGTGTGGAAATTAAATGTGGCGCCGAAGATCAAACTCTTCCTCTGGAAGACGTTCCAAGGAGCATTACCGGTCGGAGAAAGATTAATATCAAGGAACATAGTTGGCGATACTAAATGTACGAGGTGCGGCCTCACTGAATCTATCCATCATCTACTTTTTCAATGTGAGTTTGCTCAAAGGGTATGGGCTTTGGCTCCTACTAACCCAACCGTTGAGGGTAGCGGATTGATAGACTTTCCTGTGAATTGGACGAACCTGATGGGACTGACTTGCCTCCCCCCGATCGGTCTCTCATCCGATGTGCTCATCCCATGGCTATTATCACTCTGGATCTCACACAACAATCTCTTGTTCAACAAGAAAACTGCTTCCCCAGAGGATATTATTTCAAGAGCCGTAGCCTCTGTTAGGGAATGGTTAAATGCCCAGGAACCAGCAGAACTATCTCCTCGAAGCAGACCTATAGTCGAGAGACCAATTGAAAACTGCCACAGATTACAATCAGATGCAGCTTGGAGAGAAGATTATGGCATTGCAGGCCTCGGTTGGACCATCAAGAAGAATACAGAGCGAGCCTCCTTTGGCTCTCACTGTCATTTTGTGGCGTCTCCTATGGTTGCTGAAGCTCTAGCGCTACGTGAAGCGATCTTCAAATGCAAAGAGTTGGAGATCCAACGACTCAAGACAGATTCGATACATCTAGTCAAAGCTATTACATCAAAGAAGCCGCCTCCAGATATCTATTGCATTGTGTTTGATAGTATTAGCTTAATTTCTGAGTTTGAGTTGATTCAGTTCAAGTGGATCCCTCGGGAATAAAACAAAGATGCTGATGCCTTGGTAAAGCAAGCTTTGTTGCTTGAAACTAATGTAATGAACCCCATCTTTAGAGGCCTTTAAAGTTTGAATGAAAAATTTGGTGTTACAAAAAAAAGTAGTTAGGGAAGGAGAATTAATGTTTTTACTTTTGTCCTTGGAAGAGAAGAAGCCGCGTATTAGCCTCACCTTGATTTAAGGGGACAATCATATCATTGAAATGAGATTATGTTTGTTGATTTAGATTATACTATTATATACTTATTTATTACACGTCACTCTATATAACTTTTGGGCTGTCTCGGTGTCGTAGATTCGGTTAGTGGTTTTTAGTGTGTTTCTCAAAAAAAAAAAAAGCTATAAGTATGAGAAAAAACACATAATGTCTCTCATAAGACCCCAAAAACAATTTATAAAAAAAATGATTCTACACTTGTCAGCTGATGAATTTTTTAAACCATTTGTCATTTGTACCTACTATCTTTTAGTTATTAAAATAATAGCTTGAGAGATCTACTTGAGTTACGTGTGGATGCTCTTCTTACAATGTTCGTAGCCGAACAAACAGGTGAAACATGTTTAAAACAAGCGCAGGACATTATAATACAATGTGAAAACAACATTTTTTTAAATTCTAATTTGGTAATCGCTGTTGATCAACATTGAAGAAGTGGGGTGTCTCATATGCAATGCGAAGCGTCTCACGTTAATGGAAGCCAGCAAATGGTTGAGTTTGGGTCGTCGTTTGCCCGCTTCGTAGTTGGTAAATTGTGTTAGAACTTAGAGTTAAAAATAGGGACGATTCGACACTTGTAAAATCGTTTTTTCTTTTAATTGTCAAATTTATTTTGGATCATGATTAGTCATAAGTTAAATTGGTTGAAATATTATCAGCTTCCATCCTTTATATGGTAATTTTGATCTTAGTTTGTTGATCGGCTATAGTTTTTTTTTTGCTGCAATATTACATAGTTTTATCATCTGAGAGAAACGATCTAAGCATGTAATCAAATGTATTTAGAAGAGAAGTCAACTACGTTACACATTGGCATGACGCAGACTAAATATAAATAAAGGGTGTCATGGTACAATCGATCATGCCAAGCAATTAACCTACAAATTATATATGGGCCTGGTTGAGTTATTGCTTCCATGTGCACACTTTTGTTAGTGATCAAGGCTTCAGAGCTTACAACTACTTTTCTTGAATTTACGTATTGTGAATTTCAATACGATTGCATGCGAGTCAAATCTCTAGAAACACAAGAAATATAAAAACAATTTTTTTATTAGCTTTAGAAATTACTGAAAACTAAAGCTTTTAATGTTTCTCTCTTAAATCTTATAGAACAACTCTCCATGAGACCTCTATTTATATGAAAGACAATTTTTTTAACATGTGGAATATGAAAAACACAAACTTAACATAAATAAAAATTTTCATTTTTCTATTTCTAGATTTTCTTATTATGTTTATCTTAACATATTAAACATCTAATAATATGGTAAGTTTCCACAAGCTTGGAATTATCCAACAGTGAGAAGGTTGGATCTTAAATGAGTCTATATATTAGAGAAGTTGTTGCTAATACAAGTGGTTAGTTAAGATCCGCGCCTTACGCGAGATGAATATTATATATTAATTTAATTTTATGTATTATGTATTTTTATATGTTATGAAATAATAAATAGATATTAAATAATTAAAAGTCAGTAACTATTACATACATAATTAAATTGATGAGAACATATATATTAATTTTATTAATCCAAACAATATTTTTTTCTATTTGATAGGTTATATAAATAAATTTAAATGATATTAACATAGTATATTTTTAATATTAATGTCTATTAAATGATGTTTTCTACTCATATTTTTTTTTTGATCATTTGTATCTTTTATAGCAAAAACTTTAAATTATTGTATGGGATTAATAGTTTTAGTTATTTATATTTTTTTTTAAATTAAGTTGTCAATGTTTGGTCAAAGCTTTTATCAAAAAAAAAATAGTTCAAAGTAAATTTCAAAATTAAAATATTTCTGTATTTTATATGGTATATATTTTAATTTAAATATATATATATATATATTCTAATCTTAATGATTAATTAAATTAGACTTTTTACTTATATAATTTTGTAATCATTTGTACTTTGTCATGACAAAAATATTTAAACTATGGATCACAAAATTTGAGTGAGAGACTTTTAATAGTTTTAGTAATTTATCATCGTTTAAAAAAATTCAAAATATAAAATATACAAAAGATACACTATTTTAATATTTCAATAGTTTAATAGTTTTAATATTTTAATAGTTTTAAATTAAGCAAATATGATAGAAGATACACTATTTTTTATCAAATCGCTATTATTCAAAATCATTAATTGACATATATATTTTAGTCATATTAAGCAATTCTGTAACTTTTATTTAAATAAATAAGAAAGAACATTATTAATAAATTTATGGTTAGTTTAATAAAAAATTATTATATAATTAGATAGACCAACATATTTTTCTAATAATTATAAAAATTATTTTAGTGATGATATGTGGGCACAAAAAAAAGTTGTAATGCTTCTCAATTAATCTATAAGGGATTATTTAGTTTTAAATTTTATTTCATAAAAATAGTCTATGTACGAGTTTACGATCGGGTTGTAATTCTAAATCCTCTATACCCGATTAACTTTACAACTACATATATTTTTGCTTCAATTTCATTTGGAGAAACATAAATGTCTAGTTATATTATATGAGGTCGTAGGTCAAATTGAATTGATGTTAATGTCGTGTTTCAGGAAATTCACCAAGGTTGAGAATTTTATCTTCTAAATAATTGAACGGCCAGTTGGGCGGCATATATTTGCGACGATAAAGATTGTATTTACACGTTATCGTAGTTCACATTCTATATCTGCGAGAAGCAGACCTTATTACTAGACATTTTAAATAAGTGCCTCCATTTGACACGAAATCAAACAAAAATAAAAATATAGTTACTATTTAAAAAGTGACTCATTCGTCTACGTACAATAATGAATATATAAAATATAGTCCTCGTTTTTAGCGAGAGAATAAAGAATTAAACTAATAAAAGTTTTTTTTTGTTACCATATATGTCCATATAAATATGAGAAATGTTTGCAAATGTTACATAATTGTTAGCTAGCTGGGGTTCTTTGACAAAAATAATATTACTATACACTACTACTATTAATAATAACGTGTAAATATAAAGGGGGAGAGCGAGATAGAGAAATAGAGCGCAAGATAGAAAGAGAGAAAGATAGAAGATGGGGAATGTAGAGGAGTACAAGCCGGTGATTGCCATGTTGGGGCTGCAACTGTGTTATGCAGGAGTGATTCTTACCTCTGAAGCTACTTTGGTTAATGGAACAAGCCCTCGGGTTTTTATCTTATATAGGCAAGCCTTTGCAACCATTTTCATCTTCCCATTTATCCTCTTCACAAGGTATTTAGGATCATATCCCTCTCTCTCTAAATATTCATGAATTTGTGACAAGTTCTTGCTAATTCCTTTTTGTGTGTGTGTGTGTTTTGGATTGTAGGGGAAGATCGAAGTTATCAAATTTGGATCTAAGAAGCTTTTCTTTAATATTCATGGCCTCGCTTGTAGGGTAAGTGTATACGTACACATAAGAGATTTGCTTGTGCTTTATTTCTTTAGGCCTCTAAGTTGATGAATCTTGGACAATTTTTCCTTGTTGTTGCAGCATTACCCTGTATCAAAATCTGTATTTTGAAGGTATCTACTTAGCTTCATCGTCGATGGGAAGTGCCATGGGTAACATCATCCCTGCATTCACCTTCCTAATCTCATTTCTCGCCGGGTATATAACTATATATTCATATATTACATTTATAACATCATCTCTCTTTATATGGAAAATTTGGAAATTTTAATTACTGCTGATCTTTAGATACGAGAAGGTGAATTTCCGGAATATCAGAGGCTTAGCGAAGATATTAGGGACGGTCATATGTGTAGTAGGAGCCGTATCCATGACTCTGATTCGTGGGCCAAAGATTCTCAACTCGGAATTTTCTTTACCGATAGCGAAATCGTTACTAGGAGATATTAAGGACCAGAACTTATGGCTGTTTGGTTGTTTGTTGGTGTTCGTTAGCACTCTTTGCTGGTCTTTTTCGCTCATAATTCAGGTAAACTTCACTAAACAAGAACGATCATTACTTTCTTTCTTTTTTTGGTAACGTTTCTTGCTTCACAGAAAAATTAAACATTGTTTACAACAATACCCTAGGTTCCAATATCTGCCTATTACCCAGACCACCTCTCTTTATCAGCGTGGATGTGTTTATTCAGCACGATACAATGTGCAATCGTCACTTTCTTCCTCGAGAAAGACCCAAACGCATGGATTCTCCATTCCTACTCCGAGTTAGCGACGTGTCTCTACGCTGTAAGCACATAAATAACTCCAGTTGGATTTTTTTTAATATTCTTTAGCAGGCATAAACCCTAATTTTTAAAATATGATTGTTAGGGAGTTGTAACGTCAGCGCTTTCTACTACGGTCCAAGCTTGGGTTATATCTAAAAGAGGCCCTTTGTTCTCAGCAATGTTTAATCCTCTCTGTACAGTCATTGTCACAATCTTGGCTTCTATGTTCCTTCAAGAAGAGATGTTCACCGGAGGGTAAGATTTAATATTTCCTTAATATAATATTACTGCAATTCATAAACATTATATTTATATTTGTTTGATTATTTTTTCTTAGTTTAATCGGAGGATTATTTGTGATCATGGGACTTTACATGGTGCTCTGGGGTAAAGCAAAAGATGTTGATGTCATGATAATTCAAGAACAGATAGACAATAATAAGAACTCAGAAGTGAAGATTCAAATCGAAGATTCCTCAGACACTGAAAAGTGTAACAATGATCTGAAGAAACCCCTTCTGTCCTAACACAAATTATCAGAAGAAATCCAAACACAGCAACAGTTAAAGAATTCAAGATCTCTTTCTCCTTGTGTTTCTTAAATTTTGAAATATATTTATTGTAATAAAATGTAAATTATGTTATGAATAAATAATCTAAGTCTAGCTTCAAGAATAAGAAACTTTAATGTCATGAACTTAAAAAATGTGATCCATCTCGTCCTAACGATAAGCACTGGACTAACTCGTGAGCATTAGACCACTTGTAGAAAGAGCTGTCATGTTAGAAAAAATGTGATATCATCGTCGCATACCTACTTAACCGAGACGACGCAACGTGGATAATAGATCGAGGGTGGAGGATACGTTTTGCTGGCAGAAAACAAAAGATGGCATCTATAGTGTCAAAACGGGATATTACTCTCTTCTGGAGGATAGGGGCCGTAACAATGCTGTGAGAACACACCCGGAAGAATTCAAATGGAAACAACATGAAAGTTCTGGTGGATACCAATAAGCAGTTGAACAAGAGCAGTACCAAGAAAAATCAAACTTGTATATTAAGAATCACTTAAACAATCTTCCTATCCGATTTACTCAACATCACACTTGACTAGAGACAGACCAATTCTTAATCTACCCAAGCTACGTGATCGAGACACTCTCACCACTAGCCTACTCAAGATCGCAGTTAAGAACACTCTCTTAAACTCGATGTATAACCCTTAAAAAGCACACCTTAGTCGAAATGCCTAACCACACATATATACTCTAGCTAACTGACATATTGACTCAAATCTACTCCAATCTTCTTGTTCGCCAACTGGCCAAATCTCCTAGAATATTGGATAGATATCTTCGACTAACAATTCTCAATTGTTTCCTTCACAATGTATGACACAGCCCACGGCCTGTGTAACTCATCTGAACTCCGCTTGTGTAACACAGCCCACGGCCTGTGTAACTCATCTGAACTCCGCTTGTGTAACACAGCCCACGGCCTGTGTAACTCATCTGAACTCCGCTTGTGTAACACAGCCCACGGCCTGTGTAACTCATCTGAACTCCGCTTGTGTAACATAGCCCACGGCCTGTGTAGATCACGTGATATCGCTCAAACCTTGAGCTAACACAACATGTCTGGTCGCTCAACACTTCTGAAAAATTCAAATTGTTTGTATGGAAGCTTTTTAGAGGGGCATTGCCAATAGGAATTTGTGGGTATTTGTGGGTTACTATGAACAAGTAACCTACAAAATCAGTGGAACCCAAATATCAGTATGGCATGTGTTCTATGTCCATCCACTATGGAGACTAGAAATCACTTGTTCTTCTCCTGTCAGTTCTCGGCTCAGGTATGGAGTTCGCTAATGCGAGGCTTGCTTAGAGATGATTACAGCTCAGATTGGAATGTCCTCACGACACTCATCAAAGATCCCACTTATTACAACCAGGTCAAACTCTTCATTACCCGTTATGCTTTCCAAGCAACTGTCCACAACATTTGGCGTGAAAGGAACTGTCTTCGTCATGGGGCTCTGTGCCATCACCTCCGATTAGAATTGTGAACCACCTTGACAAAACAATTCGCAACAGATTATCTACAATCAGGTTGCATGGGAACAGAGCTTACGAACAGGGGCTTCTGCCTTCTGGTTTGGTTTGGTTCTAGGACGAATAGTTAGGTTATTCTTTCATTAAGTTCCTTTGTTCTTTTTAAGTTTCAAACACATCTACAATAAAGATGCACCCAGGACCGGTCCAAAGATTGGGAATTTTTTTTATTACCCTAAGCCAAAATAAATAAAATTATATCTTTACATAGGGAAAATTATAAACAAAAAATACATAAGGGAAAAAAAATTATAAAGCTCATGGGCCCCAATCCGTCGCTTATCGCTGGATGCACCTGATGTAATACAGTCATTTGTTTGAATATAAATTCATATCCTCTAGACATTATTCATGAAGTGATTTCACACAAGTCATTTCCATAATACTTTTACCAAAAAAATGTGACATGACATACTAAAATTAATGACATGGCTTATGATTAAAAATGACATGGACAACTACATTTAATGTTAATTTCAATTTTTGGTAACTTTTGATAATATGGTAATAACACATAAATCATCATTAAAATAAATCTATTCAAATATGTCATTAAATAATATGACAAGAGAAATATAAAAGGTTTTAAAATTTCGAAATAGTATTTAAATATATTTTTATAATCATTAAAATTTTATTATTAAAAAATATTTCAAAATGTTATACAATTTTTTTTTAAAAAAAAATTAAATTTTTAATCGTAATATCATTTGTTTATTTTTGATATCTACAAATTTTAGGAATTAATTTTAATTTTTAATTTTGATAATTATAAAAAAAAATTATATCAATTTTACTGTTTTAAAGTAATTTAATTTATCTTAACCAACATAAATAAATGAAAATCTATGTAAAGTATAGTTTTAAATATAACTTGAATATAATCAAATTATTTATTTTAATTCTAAGTTTAAGTAAATTAGTATTTAATATTTTTATTAAAATATTATTTTAAAATAAGAAAATCTAAAATATTAACAAATTTTTATTTTTAAATATAATTTAAAATTTTATCACTGCACATGGTGGAGGAAAACACCTAGTTCATTCAAAAAAAAAAGGTTTCTTGTATCAACAAAACGTTGTTGCTCATAAACTCTCCACCGGGGACAACGTTTCTTTATCCTTGAGTCTTTCTCTTGATGAGTATCTTGGATTTTGCTGTGACCTCTTCGCGCACTGATCTCGATATTTCCTCCTCGTCAAGATCTTCTTGCTTCTTCTCACGATCTCCACCTTAGACAGCTTCTTTAGTATGATGTTTAAAATTTTGTACTATGAATGTATGATGTTATAATAGACATTATACCATTTTGACAGAACCACCTCCATTCAGATGGTATAATAGAAGTATAATAGACATTATACCATTTTGACAGAGTCATCTCCATTCGTATGATTCAATTTGGATCAGCCAGCTGATTTTCAAACTTAAGCCTAAAATTCCAAAAGTCATCCAAATGATCTATCTGAATGAATTGCATTTTTATTGTCTAAACGAACAAAATTCTCTATTTCTATCTAAATGGTTCATCCAGATCGAGAAACGAACATGCCTTTAGTGGACTATAAACTGATGTATTTGGAAGGCCACTGAATTATGCTTTCTTTCCTGAACCGGAGACCCCTTACAAACCACTCGTGACAAGCACATACTTGTACACGGAAGCATGGCCTTGCCATCAGAAACAAAGAAGGCTGCTGCACGAGAAAGATTAAGAAACATATTTTTAAGTAGTATAATAACTAGTATAAGACATGCGGTTTGTGAGTTTATTTATATATAATATCGATAATTTCTTTTATATATTTGATCATTTTATCTATTCATTTACAATATTTTTTGTTGTTATTATATAATTTTTTTCCGATGGACCGGATCAATTTTTATTAAAAATTGTGAAACTAAAATATAATTAATATATCATGGGTTGATCGGATTGGACATTAAGCAAATTATGACACAAAAATCTTATTTTTTTCCACCGAACATATTCTTGAAAAAAGTGAACAGTAATGTTTCCACAGTTGAATTATTTTGACTTTTATCTTCCATATGGTTTTGAAAGGTTTCAAATGAACCATCGAATTGATACATGTCATTTTAATGCTTTTAGTCGTATGCTTAAGGAAAATTTGCATTTTTTGTATATTTAAAGTCGTTTTAAAAAATTCAAAATAGAAAATATAAGAAAAAATCTAACATATAAGAAAAATATAACATAAAAAGTTTCCTCATTTTTGTAATTTAAAACCGTTTTAAAATTTTTAAAATATAACATATAAGGTTTCTTCATTTTTGTAATTTAAAGTCATTTTAAAAATTCAAAATATAACACATAAGAAAAAATTGAACTTTTTTATTAAATGGTTAATGTAATTGTTTAATTTCTGTTAATAATATAAAATTAAACAAAAATGAAGAAGGGTGCAAAAATTGTTATCAAAACTTTATTATTCGTAGTCATTAATTGTGATATATATGTTAATCATATTAGGTAATTCCGTAGTTTTTATTTAAGAAAATTATACACGCTTCTTATATTTTGGGTTAATATAATGTTCCCTAGTAATTGAATTTAGACCAACATTTTTCAATTGATTCTTAAGCTGTCACGTAACTTAATTGACATCCTAATTAATACAAGATTAAGGTTACAATTTTTTTAATGATCCTCGATTAATATATAGGGGATAACAAATTTACAAAAAGAAAAAATAGTATAATATTTTTAACAAAAAAAGAAAAAAAAAGAAAGAAAACTAGGTATAAGATAGAGCATAGGCTAGGAAACGTTTGCTAACATTAGGAATAACTAGGTGTTTTCATGCATCATATGCAGTGATGAATTTTTAAAATTAAATTATAATTAAAAATAAAAAATTAATAATTAATAATATTATTTTTACCAATCTTTCATATAAATATTGATTTAATCAAGCATAAGATTAAGAGAAAAATAATTGTTTTATTTTAAATTATATTTATGAATATATATGTTTACATATATATATATATATATTTAAAATTATAATCTTAGATAAAAAAATTGTCTATTTCTTTTGATTAAATATATTAAATCAACTTGTATAAAATTACTCAAAATATTCATATAAAAATTCATAGTTATCAAAACTAAAACGAAAAAATATTTATAAAATTTGTAGATATCTAAAATAAATTAATGATATTACGAATAAAATTATATAATTATAAAATTATTATGATATTACGATTAACGTTATATAATTATAAAATTAAATTAAATGTATTTCGAAATTATAATATCATATTTGAATATATTTATTTTATTGATGATTTATTAGTTATTACCATATTCTAAAAAAATTACCAAAATAAGTCAACCTTAAATGTAATGTATAAGTTATTACCATATTTTATTAACTTTGCCAAAAATATATATAAACATTAATTATAACTGTCCATGTCATATTTAACTATAAGTCATGTCATCTTTCTAATATGTCATGTCACATTTATTTAGTGAAAATGATCGTAGAGAAGACATGTGTCAAAATCACTTCGCAAATAATGTCTAGGGGATTGGAAACAAAATATTTTCTTAGCAACTATTTTCTTTGAGAAAAATATACTTTTATGGGTGTTTCTTTATGTATTTATCTTTATTTTGTAAGATTTTCAAGTTTTATTTTGGATATTTTATAACTTTTTCAAAAGTAATTAAATCAAAAATCAAGAAAGGTATTTTCTGGATGTGTCATATTTTTTCAAATTTTCCCATCAAAATTGTATTTTTTCCATCAAAATCATAAAATTGTAATTTCCCGTTAAAATTATATTTTCCGTTAAACCTGCAAAATCGTATTTTTTATCAAATCCGCAAAATCGTGTTTTTTTGCCAAAACGGTAAAATCGTGTTTTCCCATTAAAACCATAAAGTCATATTTTCCCACCAAAATTTCAGAATCTCGTTTTTCCGTCAAAACTGCAAAATCACATTTTTGCCAAACGGTAAAATCATGTTTTTTCACCAAAATCGTTAAATCAAGTTTTCCCATCAGAATCACAAATTGTTTTTTTTCCGCCACAACAGTAAAATCGCGTTTTTCATCAATCGCAAAATTGTTTTTTTTCTCCGTCAGAACCATAAAATCGTGTTTTCCCACCAAAACCGTTGTATATTTTCCTGCCAAAATCACAAAATTATTTTTTTCCGCCAAAACCGCAAAATAATGTTTTCCTGAAACCGAAAGTCCTATTTTTCATCAAAATCACAAAAATCACAGATCAAGTTTTCTCGTCAAAAATTTAAATTGCAAAATAATTAAGTTTAAGTCTATAATATATTAATTTATATTTTTGTTGCATTGAGATTTTAATTAAAGCTTTTGAGAAGAGGATTTGTGGGACATATTAGTAGTTTATCAGTAAAGTTATGACGATGACTCATTTGTTTTAATGGACTATAAACTGCTGTATTTGGAAACCCACTGAAATATGCTTTCTTTCCTGAACCGGAGACCCCTACAAACTACTCATTACAAGCACACGCTTGTAGACGGAAGCATGGCCTTGCCATCAGAAACAAAGAGGGCTGCTGCACGAGAAAGAATAAGAAATAAAGTATTATAATAGTTTTTAGCAGAAAAAGAAAAAAAGGTCATACAATTCTATCACCTTTTAATGAATTAGGACTGTTTGATTTAGTTTCTTGCTTATTGGTTGCTTGTCTTGCTTTACATAACATCATCTGGAAACCTAGACCATGGATTAGGATCTAGTTATCTCAGTTGTAGTCTGATGATGTATCAACAATGTGTCCATTGGTGTTCCGCTGGTACTTAGTGCGTACGTAGAATCTTTCAAGCTTCTTGTGTCTGATTTGTTATTTGTTCTGTAGATGTAGTCTCTGCCTATTTTATGTCGCAGATGATGTAAATAACTGAAATATAACGCCAAACACACTCAGAGTACCCTCCTCTGAACAAGTCTCATCGTAAAATTATGAAAATTCAATTGTATCCTTTAGGTGAAGAATCAAGAGAAAAGTAACAAGTATTGTTCATCTATAACTCGATGGGAGTCTCCCAATACAACAATGCCTGTGAAACACAATCAAAACCAAAAGGTTCCTTGACAAAATGTCTAGGGATCATTGTGCGAACTAGCTTATTCATTTAGCCATCTCTTTTAAATAAGTTCAAGAGGCTAGAAGGGTATACATTACTTTAGAGACCGAAATTTAGCTCACGCTATGGTATGAGTCGATGATGGCATCAGCAAGATACTCACATTTTGCCGTAGACAATCCAGCCAACGATATCCTCCCATCTTTGGTCATGTACACATGCCACTTGTTCGTCATGTTATAACTCTGCTCATTTCACACAAAAAAAACGAAAACAATACAAACTCAAAACCCGTTGTCTCAACAAAGCCAATGAGTGAACCATTTCGAGCAATAAGCAAACCTGAGCTTTATTGAGGCCAGCGAATGAGAACATGCCAATTTGCTTCAGAATGAAAGACCAGTCCTTACCACTCTTGTCTTTTGAAACCAAGCTATCATACAACTTATGTCTCAGTCTTTATCCTCCCCGCCATCATTTCCATCTCTGCTTTCCATTCACCAAACATAATTGAATCTCCCACTACATTTGCCACAATCCTCGCCCCATGAACCGGTGGATTCGAGTACATAGGCCGAGCAAATCCTTTTCAACTGGCTCCTGACTCTGAAAGAAAGTTAGTGTTACACTTGAAATTTCTGTACAAGATAAGAAACTTGATCAAGTGTTTTTTTACCTTGTAGCAGCATCGGCTGATGAGCAGACAACATTGATTGCACCTATTCTTTCAGCATAAAGACCCAAATTTTTACTATATGACTGAGCAACAAAAAACTCCATTCCACGCTCAGCAAATAATCTCACGGACGTTGCATCTTCATCAAGGCTTCCACTAGCAAAGCCCTGGTTATATATGTGTGTATGTAGTAGCATCAAAAACAAGTTAACTCTACTCATAAGTGTAGGAATTTCATACCACCTACCTGGTATGCAACATCGAAAAACGGTATATGGTTCTTTTCCTGAATGACATCAGCTATTTTCGCCCATTGTTCTGGTGTTGGGTCTGTTCCAGTTGGGTTGTGAGCACATCCGAAGCAAAATGAAAGATCCTTCTGGTGCTTCCTGTAAAATGTTGGTCAGTAAGTCCATCAAATTTAGGAATGTTAAAATGTAATTGAAAACTTTAGGGCAACACACACGACAACTGCAGCTAAAAATGCCACATGCATCTTTTTTTTTTGTAAAATAAGATTTCAAAATTATAAACATTAATCACTAGTGTTCTATAAATGCCAAATGAACAAGAAAAGAAAAACCTAGTTCCTCCAGATAGCAGTGAGATTATTCCATACTTCACGTACAAAGGGTTTTTTAATAAACCAAATAGATCCAAATGAACAAGAATGATACTGAAGTTAGTATAGCACAAATAGTTCCAAATGAGCGAAAAACCACCAAGCTGCGACCAAAATATTCAAATGGGCAAGCCAGCATTCACATCAAAGGGATCTAGCAGAGTGAAAAAAAAACATGTGTAACATAATTGCTTTCGCCAACTACATAAGGAAACGAAGCTCCCCTTCAGACGGAAAATTCAGCCTTTATAATTCACAACAAACTAGTAAAAAGTGGGCTATGATTATACAAGACTGATTATCCACTATAGTAGTGCTTATATTGGACACTAAAGTTGAGACTAAATTACGAGGTTGTTTTTAGCGGATACCGAAAAGCAAGTTTTCAAGTGTATGTATGTATGACTGTAATAATATATGCACTAACACAGTTAATTCAGCAATCTTTTCAGTTAGATATCCATCTTCAACATACACAAAGCCATAAAAGGAGCCTAGTATAGAGCAAAAACGTACCTGAAGAAAGAGACTAGCCAAGCTTCAGTACTTCCAGAGAGCAACAGTTGCTATGGAATAAAACCAATCATTGATGAGAAATAACGATTCAAGTCAAATAACAAATAGTAAATCATTTCATACCTTAAATTAGGCAAGACCAGGCAAGATCAACCTCCTTGATAAATGAAAGGTTAATCGAAAACACCGATCAGAATTTGGGGGAGAAAGTTACTAAATTTGGAAGGCCCAGAAGGAATTCAGATGAATTGGATCTCTGATTTGGGGACTCCGTCTCAGGGGAGAGCCGCAGCTGGGAATGAGAGACGGATCTAGGGGTTTAAGGACAAAACGACCAAGTTTTATCCTCTGGGCTATTAATTGCAAAGATTAGATTAGAATGATAGAAACTGTCTATGGTTCGTGTGGTAAATACTACTAGTATTTAACTGATGCTCTTACCGTACCGTCACGTTACGGTGACATGTATTCTCTCCTTCCTAAAGCTTCATGAAATAGCTACAAACACACACAAGCTCTATATCTTCCTTTCTTATTGGCTGTGACAATGTTTCTTGCTTAATGATTTCTGCTGACGTCCTAGTTCGCAACATAACTTTCCAATTAATTGTTATAATTTGATTGGTTGATAGTTTTTAATTTTTTTATTTATTTAATTAAAATTTTTAAAAGAAAATTAACCCTAGAATTAACTAATATAATATATATTTTCAAACATACAATTAAACATCTTAAATATAGATGAATTAATATAATTTACTTACAAAAACAATTAAATATCATAGATTACATTATATAAATTGATAATCCTCTTATATATTAAATGAAAAGTCATTTAAGTGACTTTTGCTTAGGTGTCAATCATAGAGAGAGAGAGTTTAAAAAAATTGTTATAATTTGATTGGTTGAAAAATATTTAATATTTAATTATTTTAATTAGAGCTAAAATAAAAGGTAAGTCTAAAACGAATTAATATCACTTACCAAATAGTGTAAATGATATTACAAATAATAATTTATTTTAACTAACTGTCAAAATTGTAGAAAGTGTATTAATATTTGATTAATTCTTTTTATATTTATATACTACATAAAATAATTAGTAGAATACAATTTCTAGAAATCGATATAATGATTTCATATTCTTATATAAAATATTATATTCATATATAAAGAATTATAATAACTATTAATTTCTTATAATGTCATGACTTATAAGTCATTTATAAAAAATAAAGCATTTATAAAATTATCTATCATGGCTTACAAAATTATTTTATCTTAATTTTGAATTATTTATATGATTTTATAAAACATTTATAAAAAATAAAATTTTCCCATATATTAAACTAGAAGTCAGTTAAGTGAATTTTGCTTACATATCGATCATTTTTGAAGTCTTAAGATTTTTTTTTTATAATTTCTTGGTCGATAATTTAGATTTGAAATATATAAAAATCTAGATCCAATTAATATCACTTGCCCAAAAATCTAAATAATATTACAAATACTGATTTATGTTAATCAATTATTGAAATTATATAAAGAATATTAACGCTTGATCAATTCTTTTTTTATATTCATAAACTACATAATATAATAAATGAAACTTTTAAATAAATTAATTTAATTATATCTAAAATAAAAGGCAAATATAAAACTAATTACTATCACTTGCCAAATAACCTAAATGATATTACAAGTCATAATTAATGGTAGCTAATTTTCAAAAATATAGAAAGTATAATAATGTTTGATCATTTATTTTTGTATTAATATACTACATATAATAATGAATATAAAACAATTCATAGAAATAATGATTTCATATACTATAACAATATAGTCGTATCTATAACAATTACTAATCTCTTATAATGTCCATATATGTTTGATAAATAATTAGGTTTTAAAGACTGGAAAGATTTTATTTAACGAATCATGTGAGAACTTTGATTTAAAAAAAATGATTTGCATTTAAGTCAAATAATATAGTGAATAAGGTAATGTTATGATTGAAAAGAATTCTAAGATGGAATTTTGGTTTGTTGACTGTATGTTTTGTATTACTATTTAGAGAAAGAAATAAATATTTGACAAAAATATGTAAAACAATTAGGAAAAAATTAGCAAAAATTTAGTAAAAAGAACGAAATGATAACGAGAAAAATAAGAAGAGACCCAAGAAGATGCATAATATATGTTGGAGAAGTTAATGTGATAATTACATATATAATTTCAGAAGCATATGTTATTACTAAATATTCATCAGTTATTTTTACATCAAATTTATAGAAACTTTACGATTGATTTTCAAACTAATTGAAGTTAAAAATTATATTTTTAATGTTTCTAATTATTATTCAAAATTTATGACAGTATATACATAATATATATTTTTATAATATTTATATCCGCGAATTCACGGGCAACCAACTAGTTAGTCTTAACGTATGAGTAAAGACTAACAATCATCGATGTTGATCATATTAACACCTTTTGTTTTCAAATGTAACTATGCTTTCCCTTGTGTAACGGTCTTCAATCTTTCTACCGTCTTGGAGTAAAGTTCACGTGCATACATATACCAAACCACATCAACATCAACATGGTTCTCTCACATGAACCTATCAAACTTTTTGATACCTCTCTCTTTAATTTCTATTACTACGTATACTACCTCGAAATCTGCTCATACACCTTCCTCGTAGCTTCCTCGTGATCCAACATGCAATGTGCCCTTGTTCCCTTCCTTGCCACCTCCTCATTCCACGTCACTCTTATTCTTCTAGAAGAGCTTCCCCACCAAGTTACCCACAACACCACACTCAAGTCTCTTCAGCCTTTAATCTCTATTCATGGGCCAAGGCTTTGATAAACCCACGGACAATATACATTCAACACAAATAAACGCCGAAGAATAAGAGTTATAGACATTAACTCACCTCACTTGAGACACTTTGAGTTCCATATTTATCATCCTTGTGCAGCGTACTTATTCGAGCCACAGACGTGAGTATGCTCAGGCCCAAACTACACAAAGGTAAACAATAAGCTAAACTCTTTGGACAGGTTTGATCATATGAAGAGTTAAGAGGTATATCTTACATCAAAACCCAAAACTCTCTGTTTTGAATACATCAAAGCTGTCTTTAGCATTGTCATATATATATATATATATATATATATATATATATGGATTACGCATAGAAGGTAACACTATTTAACTTCATTAAAACGTCTTCTTCAAGGTTCTTGTAGTAAAAGTTTCTTTTCGTTCACTTGTGCAGTGGATTCATCTTCCTTTGCTGTCTTGGCTCTCATTTCTTGAAGGAGGCAAGTCTCAGTTTCGTCTTGCATATGTAAATGGAAGCCATGGGTATTCTGTGTTCGACCCCGGTGGTGATGAGACACAGGAGCGTAGTGCCATTTAGTTTCCCATCCAGACAGACTTTCTATATATATATGGACCGTAATGAAGATATGTCAAAGAAGAGTTTTTAAATATTAAAGGGGAGATGAATGAAACTATGCCTACATTTGCAGGCTGAGGGAGGATCAATCTCATTTCTTGAAGGATGTTGTGGTGTTAAGAAAACTCAAGAGAAGGTGATGATGGTGAAACCAAGTAGCAAGTCCAGTTCTGACCATCTCCACTCTGGTTGTTGTGGTGATAAGCAGCAAGACAATGTAAAAGTGCTCGTGAAAGACGGCTGTTGCGATGAGAAGACTAAGAAACCAGACGGAGATATATATGGCTTCATCAAGCTCATGCAAAAAGAAGATTCATGTTCTAAGGATAAAGAAAAGCTGAAAGGAAATAGTGGCAAAGAACTGTTGTGAGGACAAGGAGAAAGCAGAGAAAAAATGTAGAGATGCAGATTCTTAGGGAGGAGTTTTCCACCTCTTTAGAAGTTGTGTGATGAGTTTTTTGAGTCCACTAATGGAGATAAATCAATTAGCCACACGATGAAAAGGTTTTGTAAGGTTTAGGATACAAACTGACGTCATTATTTTTTTTGTGTTTGCATAGAGAGCAGTCTTTGTATTTTTCGGTTTTCGTTGTGCAATTAACACACTAGTACACACGGTAAACTTTTGGGTTTTGTTTCGTAAAATAATATTTAACTTTTACCATCACGTGACATGTGTATCATGCAAAATGTGTGTGCATATGAGATATTGACATGTGTATAGCTTGGTTACCAAGTTGTAGGAGGTACACTGAATCGCTTGCTCCTCAGTGTAGAGGATAGCACCGTATGCTTTATAAATCGAGATCATTCATTCGTTCTGTCACTCTCTGTATTGTGACAAAGGAAAAAAAACCACAATCTGTCTTTTAGAATCAAACAAGATAAACAAAATGCACTAAAATGGCACAATGAAAAACTAGATTTTCCTATCGTTATGTTTTTTGCTTCTTCTTTTTGTTTTTAGCTGGAGAAGGCCGTTGAATCGACAAAGAAGCTTGATGAGAATGTTGAAGAGATTGAGATTGTGTTGGAAATAGAGGAGATGGTAATCTCTATCTGTCTCTTTCTTATGGATATTCATGTTTGTTATGGTTTTTAAGGTTTTAGTTCTTCTCTGTTTCTAATATTTGAATTGGTACCTCTAATCAGAACCAACAACTTCATTGGACGTTGAATAAAAGAAAATACTAGTTGAATACATGTTCTTATACACATGCTAATTAGAAATATAATTTATGCGTTTGAATACTTTCTTAGGCAGCTATAGTCGCACTCAAATTATCTACGGATGGTTTACGAGTAAATTCAAAAATATTTTAGCTTTAACCGTAAGGGTAATTAGAAAGTAGTGGTTTATTTGTAACTGGAAAGGCCCATGGAGAAAATTAGGTATTGGGCCCTTTACGTAAATAACGTTTGCATATAACATGGTCTAAATTCTATAATTGGAAGTTTGAGCCGAAATCAAGTCGTTGTTTCTTAAATCAACCAAAACATGAGGACCCTTGTGCAATTATGAAGAAGGTCTAGTCTGAACAATTAAAATGCTTGGGGCTAAATCTACGGGGACCAGTCTGAACCGTTTATGAGTTCGGGCTAAATCTCGAACCTCTCCAATGGTAGGTTTCTTCGATATTTTCATAACAGGTCTTCCTAGTTTCAGATTGTTTCACTTCCGCTCCAAAGTCTTAAAACGTACAAAATGGTCCATTTCTAAGATACAATCCGTCTCGTATATGAACTTTCCCTATAAGGTTTTATTCCTAGCTAACTTTATCTATTCATTCGAGCATACGAGGCCATAAACTAGAAGAAAAAAAAAACACAATGAAAAAAGCAAGAGGGCATTTCTCCATGTTGAACAAGAAGGTGTAAGATTTATGGAAAGCTATCACATCATACCTTTGAAGAACTCGTTAAGGGCCGAGACAAAGTTTCCATGAACTGCGTACACAAAAAGACCATAAGATAAAGCAAAGCCTAGAACACAGTGGCATGGAAATCACATTAAAGATTCCAATCAGCCATCAAACGAAGACAAAACTTAATCGAGCTGATAAACAGAGTCGCCACTATGGCACTCTTCAACACAATCACATGAAAATATTCAAAGATATCTATTTAAGATATAGTTACTCGTATAATCAATGGTATGGTTATGCAGATTCGAATCACATGCAGCTGGATTATTCAAAGTGCCAAAAGATCTTATTAAAACAAGCAGCCATGATGGGAGGCTGACTCCTGATCCATCCTGAAGAGAGATTGGTAAACTGTATTTACCATGCACAGGTGAGATTCCCTCTTTTAGAACAGTTGTGATGGAATCTGTTATTATTAGTGGCGCAGAGATGTATATATGTAGTGAATTAATGTACTTCAGACAAGATCACGCGACTCATGGACAATGTCCTAATTTTTTCGCCCTTTTAAGAAAAATAATTATTTAGGGATTTCTTTCTCAGCTTGTCTCGGACAAAACCTCCTTGTCCGCGACTTCCTTCACCAGCATACTAGGATCCTTAGGAAAGATTCTCTACAGAATCACCTATAACTTATGTGCATGGTTCTATGTCAAGCTATTATTTTTCATTCTATTTTCGTGTCCCATCGTCCAATATTCACACTGCTTTCTCTTATAACTTTTTGAGAGTATGTCATCAAAGCCTTTTCTTTGGAGAAGAAAGTAAAGTTATTGGAAGATGTTGCACTGAGTTTCTTAAACATTTGAGAAGAAAATTTTGAAACAAAATAATAGTTCATGATTAGAAGTAACGGCTTTGGGAAGAAGCTAAAATTAAGCTCAGTAGCTATTTGAATAAAGTTTGCGGTGGTCTCCTAAGGTGGCGAGTTCCAATTGATTCAGCTTCTGATTTAACTTTTTCCTTAAATGTGATAATATTGTTTGTTATATTGTCACGTTTGGTGGCTAGTTCAACGATTTTCATTTTCTCAGTTCGCGTCGGTCTTATGCGGAGACTGAGTGGGCAGTGTGTGTTCATGCAGCATTCTGATTTTTGTGATTTGATTTTTCCTTTTAAAGTCTGTATGTGTTCTTTTATGTGTCCATGCAACAAATATATTTATCTGATTTTTGTGATTTGAAATATCAACTAAGATTCTTAACCTCGTGCGAACAAAAATAGGATATGTGGTTTTGGCGGGAAACTACGTTTTTGCGGTTTTGGTGAAAAAAAAATGCATTTTTCTGATTTTGGTGGGAAACCACGTTTTTGTGGTTTTGGTGGAAAAGTTTGTTCTTGCGATTTTGACGGAAAATGCGTTTTTGTGATTTTGACGGGAACATATATTTTAGGTTTTGAGCAAAAATTATTATTTTTAGTTTTGTTATTTTTCGTGTGTGACAAAATGATATTATATTTAGGTTTGTAATTTATAAATTACATCAGGGGTATAATAGACATTATACCATTTTGACAGAACTATCTCCATCTAGATGGTTCAATTTGGATCAGTCAGTTGATTTTAAAAATTAAGCCTAAAATTCTAAAAATCATCGAGATGATCTATCCGGATGAGTTGCATTTTTATTACCTAAACGAATAAAATTCTCATCTCCATCGTAGATGGTTCTTCCAGATCGAGAAACTAACAGACCCCATGTGCAATTTTATGCGTTTCTAGGTTATTTTTATTTTTATTTTTTTTGCAATCGGTGACTATTCCAATGATCTCACACTGTAAGTCTATGTAAGCATGAATGCAACGCACAAATGTTTACACCCGGGGACGAATGAATGTAGGTTGTTAGATATGGGGACACGTTCACCCATGATAGTTTTGATATTCCAAAATTTAGCATAAAAAATTTAATTATCTAATCTATTAAAATATGAGTACATTTTGTACTTGACCATGAGTTTTCATTGATAATTACCATCTTATGTCACTGTTTTAATAATAACTATATATTTGAAATTATATTAATTATCATACACTATTTGCCTTATTTTCAATATTCATATTCAGATATAATAAATAACTCCCGTAAAACATAATTTTCAATATTCATATTCGGATATAATACATGTTTCTTACTAAACCAAACGTTTGGTTTCAAACATCTTAATTGACTAAACCAAAAAGGAATATATCTAACAAGCTCATATAAAAAAGACTTAAAAAAATAAACTATAGAGTATTTTAAATTTTGACCATGTTCGTTTGTACATCTGGAAGATGCATCAAGATGGTTCATCTAGATGTCTTATCCACATGTTTCATCTGGGTGTTGTTCGTTTCTTCATTTTGTCCATGCATTCAGATGAATCATCTGAATGCAACTATGTTCGTTTGCTTTACATTTTTTAACTTCCACCTACATCTAGGTGGACTTATTAATAAAATGATTAAAATATAATTTTTTTACGTTTCGGCGAAAAAATAGCATTTTTATGGTTTTGCCGGAAAATATTTTTGCGGTTTTTGAGGAAAAATGTGTTTTTAGCGAAAAAGTGCATTTTTGTTGTTTTGGTGGAAAATACGTTTTTATGGGTTTGGCGGAAAAATATGTTTTGCGGTTTGGACGGGAAAAGTGTGTTTTGTGGTTTGGACGGGAAAAGTGTGTTTTGCGGTTTTGGCGGGAAAAATGTTTTTGACAGGAAAAGTTTTTTTCACGATTTTGGCGGAAAAAGTTTTTCGCGATTTTGGCGGGAAAAACATTTTCGCGATTTTGGCAGGAAAATCATTTTTGCGGTTTCGACGAGAAAATACATTTTTCCGGTTTTGGGTGGGAAAATACATTTTTCCAATTTTGGCGGAAAAATACGTTTTCCGATTTTGGCGGGAAATGCGTTTTCCGGTTTTGGCGGGAAAATTCTGTTTTCCGGTTTTGGCGGGAAAATCTGTTTTCCGGTTTTGGCTGGAAAATCTATTTTCCGGTTTTGGCGGGAAAATGCGTTTTTACGGTTTTGGTGAGAAAATGCGTTTTTCCGGTTTTGGCGGGAAAATTCTGTTTTCCAGTTTTGGCGTGAAAATTGTGTTTTCCAGTTTTGGCGTGAAAATTGTGTTTTCCAGTTTTGGCAGGAAATGCGTTTTTCCGGTTTTGGCGGGAAAATTCCTTTTTTCGGTTTTGGCAGGAAAATTGTGTTTTCCGGTTTTGGCGAGAAAATGCATTTTTCCGGTTTTGGCAGGAAAATGCTTTTTGGAGTTTGGTAGAAAAATGTGTTTTTTGGGTTTTGGCTGGAAAATGCGTTTTTTTTTTGTTGACGGGAAAATGCGATTTTTCGGTTTTGGTCGAAAAGTGCGGTTTTACTGGTTTGGCCGAAAAATGTGTTTTTATGGAAATGTGTGTTTTACGTTTTTTTTTGCGGAAAAACGCATCTTGCGGTGTTGGCGGGAAAGTGTGTGTTTTAGGTTTTTGCGAGAAAATGCATTTTTTGGTTATAGCAGAAAAATGTATATGCAAAAAAAAAAAGTTAGGGTTTGAAAATAATATTTTGATTTTAAAAGGTCATTTTGGACTGAACTAGATGCATCTGCATACAGATGCACCACCATCAAGACTTATCTTCATTTGAGTGAGAATTTGAGATGAGTTTAAAAATTCAGCTGGGTGATCCATCTGGATATATCATTATAATGAACAAAACGAACATCGATTTGCATCTTCACCCAGATGATCACAGGGCCGTATTTATCTTCACCCAGATGGATCAGATGGATTATGGTATTTTTAAGTGTAATATGCTATTTCAAACCATACTTATAAATATGTTGAAGATCAAACCAGAAAATCAACCATGGTACAACAACACATAAATGACACGGTTGTTTCTTCCTCTCGGGTCAATCTTTATTTCATTCTTCACTCTATATGCTGAAGATCAAACAATACCAAAACAAACCATATAACATTTATACGCTTTCCTAACATATAGTTTTCATATGTACTAATGTGTAGATTATAATTAATATACAAAAATTTAGGATATGTATCTTTTATTATTATCCGTAATCTTGCCACAAATATATGTTATGTTCAAGCATATTCTTTTTTGAATCCCTAAATCTTCTCAAGCAAGTATTCATAAAGATCATTTCAAATATTCTCCACGCCAATTTTGTAAATACTATTGCTTTCATCCAAATTAATTATTAACTCTGCAATATCAAAAAAAGTGTGTATTTCGCAAAAGAGCACTATAGTTCCACTAGAAACTAACTAATCATAATTTTCATCATCATTAAAGTTACAAAAAAAATAATTTTCATCATTAGTTAACTTAACAAAATCTTCCTTAAAAATATACAATCAATTACTTTTATATATGAAAAATATTAATTATTTTTTCAAATGATAATATATCATAACAAAATCTTTCTTAAAGCTAACAATTAATTAATTTTACCTGTAATTAGTTGTATAAATATAAATTAATACAAATGATATGATATAAAATCAATATAAAATAATTTTTACCATTCCATAAATATTAAAACATATCAATTTTTTTCCTTTCCAAAACTAAGTAGTCCATTTATATTATATATAATAACTATTTTTAAATTTTTAAATATTAATGTACATGAATAACATAAAATTGACATAAAAATAAATAAACTTCAAATAATTAATTACTTATAGTATTATTACTAATAATTATATATGCGCTAAAAATACATTCAATACAAAACAACATACAAGTTAAAATGAATACCGGCACGGATGTGCAGATAAAAAAATTTAGTACTTTTTTAATCTGGTGACTAAAACCGTTCTGTGCACCCACCATATCATTTCACAATCAACTCCAGATTTTCTTCATTTTAACCTCATACCATTAATGCACCCCGTTTAAATATTATTTTGATTCGCCTCTGCTCACATCTTTGATTTAACATATGAATACTATCTGACAAGCAGTTGACAAAAAAAAGCACTATATATCTGACAAGCTTATTAATCGGCTTAGCCACCACATTGGCATAAGCATCCACGCAAATAAAGGCTTTAAGAAAAGAAGAAGAAGAAGAAGAAGATGATGAAAAAGGCCTGTATAACAATCTAATGATTAACTTTAAACTTTGATTTTTAAAGTTTCATTAAAAACATAATACCTAAAAAAGTTTACCTCACGTTTGAGATTTAAATGTTAAAGAACGTGAAATATTATTAGTTGTGGTTCTGCATAATTGTTGTAGATTGAGCCCTCCATCCATTTTATATATTTCCTCTGTTCCACAAAAATAGATTTTTTTAGTATTTTCACATATATTAAGAAAACAGATTAAACTATCATAATAAATCTATCGTTTTCTGTAATTTTCAATTTTCAAAAATTTTTAACCAATACTAATTCAATAAAGTCAATTAATTTTCTTGAAGTTTGCAATTTTTTCATAGAAAACACAAAAAATACATTTTTTGAAACAAACTTTTTTTCTAAAAAATCTATCATTAAAGGGAGTATATACTTACGCCGGCTAATCCTTCCATCATAACCATTAATGGATTATATATCAAAGACAGCGTGTACAGAAAGATCCATACTTAAGCGTATTTTCTTTATAATTTACTAGTTATCGAGCTTTATAGAACTTATAGCTGCCAACTGTAATAGATTCTGAATTGAGACAATCACATAAAGCAATAATTTATTTTGGCGATTAATGATATTGATCAATACTCTATTATATATTTTTGGACTTATTCTTGGGTTCACCATTGAATTGTGTTATTTCATATTCGACATCTTTTAAAAAAGAAAATAAAATATTGTCAAATTATATTATTTTTTTAAATTAAAAAGTAAAAAGAAATAAATAAAAAATAGTAGTAATTACAAAAAAAAAATATTTTAACGTCGTCAGCAAAACATTAAACCCTAAATCCTAATCCCTAAACCCTAAATCCTAAACCCTAAACGCTTGGGTAAACCCTAAACTCTAGGATAAATCTTAAACTCTAAATCAAAATCACTAAACACTAAAACACTCAAGAGTTTAGGGTTTATGATTTAGGGTTTAGGGTTTAAAGTTTTAGTGTTTAGTGTTTTTATTTAGAGTTTAGGATTTTTCCAAGAGTTTAGGGTTTACCTAAGGGTTTATGGTTTACCCAAGGGTTTAGGGTTTAGGGATTAGGATTTAGGGTTTAGTGTTTTGCCGACGACGTTAAAAAAAAAAATTAATTTTTTTTCCGGTAACTACTATTTTTTTTTTAACCTTTTTATATTAAAAACATAATATAACTTAATATTATGTTTCATTTTTTAAAAAATATCGAATTTGAAATAATAAATCATATTGTTTGGTGAACCTCTGTGGTGAACCCAAGAATAACTCATATTTTTTGGACCAATTATGAATCTAATAACATTTACGTACATGGAAGAAATTTTTTCAAAAAGTCTATGCTAGCTGCAATATTGCACAACGGCAGCCCTGGTTCTTGCTAACACTGATACATTTTACTACAAATTACTATTCGTATCAAACCTAAAACGCATATATAAATCACCACATCAGTTGACGCTGAGAGATTTATTCGTCTACTTATGATTGGCCCATTATTATGGCAGCGAGACCACTCTTAAAATTAGGCTTAGGGAAGATTAGCGGAACAGACTTTAATATTAGTGTATGAAACGAACCATGGATCCCAGACACAGAGGTACGACCACCTAGAGCTTATGACTGAGTGACTTACATACATCCATACTCCTGAGTCATTCCTTTATTAGACGTGATATCAAGGATTGAGATACTTCTTTCTTACAAGATTTTTCTATCTTGAGGACATTCATTTTATCCTTGATTTGAGACATAGTCATACATGGTCCATGGGCGACTACCCATGAAATCATACAAAATCCAAAGTTTACTCGGTTAAATTCATACATGATTTGCTTGGCTCAGAGGAAACTATACCCATCTACATCGGACTATTTGTTTTTTCCGGGTTTCTTCTTGGGTACCTTTGTTTGCTAAACATAGATTTTCTGTTTTGGAAGAAAAAAGATGTGACCTATACATAACCACTAATTGACACTATCCCTTAGATCTTGTGGTACATTTCAAAGGTAAAAATGATAAAAAAAAAAAAAAAAAAAAAAATTTAAAGGAAAGGATGTCTCACCAGTAGACACCCTCAAACTAGCCTCTCATGAAATGGAAGACTGGAGAAAATCTAACCTCAGGGAAGAAAACGAGGAAGATGACGCATCACCAGCTCATGCCATTTTTTCCCGTGGAACCCCAAATCTGACCTGTTAAAATTGACGCTTCATGGTCAATCATGGTTTGATCAGTGGAATAAGGTGAACCAATATTGATCAGATGGGAATTGAACGTTTTGGAATTTAGACTACAAGGTTGCCGTAAAAGTTTCTAGGTTCTTCATGCTGAGATGGAGCTAGGGACTATTATGAGCCATATTCTACTTACGATATTTACATATCACTACGGTCAAAATATAGACGAATTGCTCATAGTTAGTGGATATGATTATTACCACAATCTGTTGGACGGTCTTTTCTTTTGAGCTAGTCTCATTCCACCGGGACGAGTTTTTCATGTAGACTCTCTTACTAAGAAGGCGATAAGCAATGATGTCATGTTTTCCATGTAGACCAGACGGAGTTGAAATAAGTATTTTTTGGAACGAATTAATCTAGATTACCACTTTATCTAAACAATTAGACACTGACAAAAAAACTGTTGCCGGCTGTGAATTTTTTTATACCCATACAACAACATTAAACATCAACACGGTTTAGTGGTGAAATGTGGCGATAGCAAACTTTGGAAAAGCCTGGTTTCGAAAAGAAAAGAGAAACATCAATAATATAATTTAAAGAAGATATGTATATATAAATTATTATCCGGAAATTTAAATCGAGAAAACGAAAAAACTGATATTTGTTGAACATAAATATTCACACATGGATGACAATGAAATTGATAGATGTACAGTCAGTACAGCATATAGAATTTGCCGTTCTATAAAATATATATAATTTGTTCTCCAACATGGATAGTCTGGTAACGCGAGAATTCATATCTAAATAGTGGATATCCGTAATTCACGTTCCACAATCATTCTCCTTAACTCTCAACGCCCACCACCCCATGTCCACCATCTATATCTGATTCTGATTCAGTTGATTGATATTGTCAATACCCAAATATTTATGAAAATCTTTCGTGCCCTTAATATATACACGTTGCATAGAAATATCAATATTCAATATTTTTTTTGGTATGAAAATGAATACTAACCAATATTCAATATATTGAAGGAGCGCTTGAGTTTTACATTCATAAAAATTGAGTTACCGGTTTGATAGCTAAAACGCGTAAAATTTGATGTAATAAACGAGTAAAGGGTACTCATTTGGCGAGGATCCGAGTATTTTGGAGTTGTATATAATTCTACTATATAAGTCTACCAATCAACTTTTCTTTTCATTAATTTTGTATGATTTGATGTGCTATTTACGATCTTCATTTTTTCATATTGTTATGTACATATAGGTTGGCCATGTGTCATTGAACAGAGGATTTTTGTATTCTGGGATTGAGTTTGAAAGTTAAAGCATGAGAAATCAATCATGATTAACCCGGAGTTCTTAAAGTGGGGTACTTAGCTTTTTTAGTTAAAAGTTAAGAAACAGTTTCTTAACTTCTGATAAGAACCACATCCTAAAAACTCCGGATTAATCATGCTCTTAGAGCAACTCTATCAATGGTAGGAGTACGTGGTTTTCAAAAAGTGATGAGTTGCTAATTAAAACAAAAGTGATTGATGGGATAAATTATCAAAATTTATTGGGTGGATGTTAGAACCATATCAATCACTTTTGTTTTAATTAGCAACTAATCACTTTTTGAGAACTCCATACTATGAAATTTATCAGGTGGGTATTAGAATTCCATCAATCACTTTTGGTTTAATTAACAACTAATCACTTTTTAAGAATTCCATGCTCATACCAATGATAAGGCTGTTCTAATCTATCAGCCATGTGAAATCACTTGAAGTCAAAACGGTAGAATCGACGGAATGATGAGTGGATTAGCTTCAATTTCGTGAGTCATGAGATATTATTACGAATCTACGACCGAGACGGCCCAAGAGTTATATAAAGTAACGGGTAATAAAGAAGTATATAATAGGATAATGTATAATGATATGTTTGTCCCATTAAATTAACGGGGAGACTAATTCGTGGCTTCTACTCTTCCAAGGACCAAATTAAAAACGTTCCCCCTCCTTAATTACTTAAATTAGTCATATCGGAGAAGTTTGTAAAAAAGCTTAATTTCGACTTTACTATGAAACGATAAGCTTTGAGAAAATATGTCACTGTAACACTAATTTGTATACGATATGTACTCATTCGTACATATGATTATATGAATTGGTGTACTGAAACATGAATGTTTTCAATGGTCGTGTTGTAACTCGTTTTTGACAAAATGGTTTCAGACTATATTTCGGTAAGTTTTTGGGCAAAGACGTTCGTCGGAATAACCGAATTTTTGACACTATGAAGTAGTGTAAACACATGTCAAAATCGTAGTGGTTTGAATGAGAAATAGAGATTTAAAGTGGGTTACTTGAAAAGCTTATAAAGCTTCAAAATTTGGCTAAATGTAAAAATTAGCAAATAACCACTTTAGAGATTATGGATTTGGACTATGGTCTTAATTTGTTAATTGGACATTATATCCATTAACTTATTATTACACCAAACTTATGATAATCTTTTGTGTTAAATTGATTTTACACGAAAAAACAAATCCATATTGAAGTATATTAGTGTTTTTCAGATTGGTCAAACATAATATCTTCATTTTAATCACACAGTAAAATCTAGGTGATAATGGTATTTGACTCATCTTTATTGTGATTAATATATGTATTAAAATTCTCCATAATGCACTTGTACTTATTGGTTTTGTAAACACCACTAACTTGTGCTTCTCAATCTCTTTTCTATATAAGGCTAATAAGCCATTTAGAAAAACAGATTCATACGATCAACGACAACAAAACCGAGATCCTCTACTTGAATTTTTTTTTTTCTCAGTCTGAGAGTACATCACAGAAATATGGTCGATAGATTCTGTTTTTCGGTGATGGTAAACAGAAACAATGATGCAGTTGTCTCCTGGGAATCTGAGCGCCATTAAACCGTCACACTACGGAGCGTTTAAATATTTAAGGAAAGAGATTAACTATTTCGACTATGCAATTCTTTTTTATTTTTATATTTTGGTATTGAAATTTTAATTTATGTTCTTATTATTCTTTACAAATACCAGTTGTCCTATAGTATAAAATAAGGTTCCTACATGGCGTAGCCGAACAAACAAAGCCACGTGAAACATGTTGAAAACAAGTTTCTAGAACAGAACGTTATAATAAAATGAAAGAAAAATCAACTATCATTCTTGCTTTCATTATATTTTAAGAAAAATATCACTGTAATTAATATGTATATATATACTCGTACATATGATATATGTGAATTGGTGTACTGAAATATGTGAATATTTAGGCCATCAGCATTATTCTCAAATAAATAAAAAATAACTATAACAATATGAGAGAAATACAAAATCGTTTCTCATTTGAGAAATCGAGAATTGATGCACATGTCATTTAATAAGCAGTAGATGATTTTTTCAAAATTGTCATTTTTACGATGGCTACCATTTTTAATTATTAAAATAATGATTTGAGAGATCCATTTAAGTTTTATCTAATGTGGATAGTTCTTACAATGGTCGTAGCCGAACAAACAAAGAGTGTAAAACATGTTTAAAACAAGGTTTAGCACAGGAAATTAATAGTACAATGGAAAAACAAGCTTCTTCCTAAAGGATAGGGATGCGAGTTTCAGCAACTGCAAGGGAGTAAACAACCGGCTTTTGTCCTTACTTAGTCCAAGGAGACTATAAACTTAATTAGGCCAAGAACTTCTTGAATTTCAAAATTAAAAAATAAAGGAAAATTTGGAAAAATACCTTAGAAAAATAATTTATTTTGAAAACTACACTATTTTTTAATTCCTTTGAAAACTAATAAATAGTGTATTTTTCAAATTATCATTAATTAATAAATATTGTATTTTTCAAATTATCCCAAACAATAATCCCTTTTTATATTCTATTTTCGCAATCATTGTTAAAGGACACTGCAGGAGAAGTGGGATGTCTCATATGAGGTGCGAAGCTTCTCACGTTAATGGAAGCGAACAAAAGGTTGACTTTGGGTCGTTTGCTCGCTTCTTAGTTGGTAAATTGTGTTAGAATATCCTGCGTTGAAAAATAGGGACGATTTCAATTCACGTAAAAAACGATTTCAATTCACGTAAAAAACGTTTTTCATATAATTGTCAGTTCATTTTTGGACTCATGATTACTCCCAAGTTAAATTAAGTGAAATATTATCAGCCTCGATCATTTTTGGACTCATGATTTACTCACAATTTGATCTTAGTTTGTTGATCTGCAGCATCTGCTATAGTTTTGTTTTGCAATATTACATCGTATCATCTGAGAGAAACGACTAAGCATGTACTCAAACGTATGCTTAAAAGTCTTTGCATGACGTAGACTAAATATTAATAAAGGTTTTCATGGTACAATCAATCATGCAATGCATATGACCTATAAATTATATATTGTCTAGTTGAGTTATTGCTTCCATGTGCAAACTTTTGTTAGTGATCAAAGGCTTCGGACCTTACAGCATGATTATCCCGGGTTCTTAGTGGGTTTTTTTAGTGTGTGGGCCCCCACAAAACCCTTAAGGATCGGTTACAAAAACTACTAATTAAGAACCGATCTTAGTGAGTTTCTTACACTGTTCGCGGGCCCTACTGACACGTGGCGGCCCGCGATTGGTTTGTTTTTAAACTTTTTTTTTTTTTTTTAAACTAAGAAACCCAATGGGTTTCTATTGGTTTCTTAGGGATAATCATGGCCTTATAACTCCTTTTCTACAGTTGTCATATTGTGAATTTTAATATGATTGCATGATAGCAGGGCCGTGCTAGTCCTTCTAGGAGCCTGAGGCAATTTTTCAAAACATGATTTTATATTTTTTTTAATAATAATAGTAATATAATTTCAGTGATAAAATATCAAAGATAAAAAACTAATAGTGAAATAACATTTAGAACAACAAGGATATAACATTTAAAACTTCTAATTTATTTCTCATTTTTTCTTATAAATTATATTAATATTTATTTATGAAAGCATTTTTTAATTTTCTTGGATTCAAAAGATTTTGTATATATATAATAAAAAAAACACAATCAAAATCTAGCATGTTAATCATCAAAATTCACACCACTAAATATGAAAAACAAATAATTATAAATGGAAGTAAAATAATATTTTGTGCAAATAAATTTGAAAAATGAAAATAATTTGGATCTTTATAATTTGAATAAGTAAAATAAGTAAATAAATATTTTCTTTTTATAATATCGACAAAAATATAAACAATAAGTTTGGTTTTGAGCTAAGCAGAAAAAAACACAAATACAAATATCTTTCAACCATTAGGCAAAGAATTGTTTATGAAGATTTGGGATCCCAAATTTTATAAATTATGTGGTTGCCTATGGCTCGTGCCTCTTTATATTGGAGAAGTCGTTGCATGTGGGAAGGTTGGATCTTAGGGGGGTGTATTCGATTGAGAGTTTTAGGTGATTTGTATCAAAATGATAAATCCACTGTTATTGAAACATGAATTTTAAAAAATTATTTAAAATCCAGTGTTATTGAACTTGACATTTTATAAAATACTCTGAAATCCACTGTTATTGAAAATATTTTAAGTTGTGGAATTTTAAAGTTTTCAAGTGATTTTAAAGTGTTTGGGTGGAGTTTCTTAGTTAAAAAAAAATAAAACTTCAATCTCATGGTTTTATGTGATATTCTAAAGTGGTTTAACAAAAATCATTTTATTCTCTGCAATTCTTTAAAATCATATAAAACCTCATTAAGGGGGTGGTATTCAATCCAGGAATTTGAAAGAATTCATAAGGAAAAAGTTTTGCAGTATTTTCAAAGATTTGATGAGATTTTAATACATTTATCTAATTCCTATGCTTACTTCTATTATTGATTTTAAAAGAATATACATAAATTTGATAGAATACTAATTCTTCTAAATTCTATGAATTTTCGAATCCTTGTATATTTAAAAAGGTAACAAAAAAAATTTTATTCTTAAAACTGAAAGAAAAATAGTAATTAGTACTACATAATTTATGGATTGTAGCAATATTATTAAAATCATAATACTAATAAATAAAATATATGGATCATCGAAACCCGTAGCATCTCTCCACATATCTTCTAAGTTCTGCCATAGTTTTTTTCCAAGTATTTGCATTTTCTTTATCTTGCTCTTGTGTTCGTAATGCGAAAGTACACAATCGAAAGTCTCAGAAGGCATCTTGATTTGGTTAAGAGACATTGGGTTTCTTCAGCAACAAGGCAACATTGACTTTATATTTGTTAATTGTTGTTCTTTATATTTGCCGGTAACTCATTAATTATCATCCACAAATGTCTCTTCATTCTTCACGTACTTCTGGAAAAATGAGAAGTAGAAAAATGATATTGTTTGTGTTTTCCTACGATTCATTACAAATCACTGCATAAGAACAAAGAATTGACCCTTTACATTTATACATGACATTTTCCATTAAATTCTTATCAAATACCATTACTACAAAATCTATCAAATATTGAATAACAACGTAATTTAAAGTAATTAAAAGAATGATTCCAAATGCTTAATCCAATAACAAAAGAATTTAAAAGAATTGATGAAATCCACGATTGAATAACAGTGGAATTTAATGGAAACTATAATTTCTTCTAATTCTATCAAATTTCTGAATCCAATACCCCCACCTAAAAGTCAAATCACCTCAAAATTTAGATTGAATACATCCCCTTAATTTAGTCTGTATATTAGGGGGATGTATTCAATTTAACATTTGATGTGATTTGATTTTTAACGGGGTTTTAGATGATTTCAATAAGTTGCAGAGATTTAAGTGATTTTTGTTAAACTACTCTAGAATATCACATAAAACTATGAGATTTGGGTTTTAATTTTTTAACTAAGAAATTCTACCCAAACACCATAAAATCACCTGAAAATTTTAAAACTCCACAACTTAAAATATTTTCAATAACAGTGGATTTCAGAGTACTTTAAGAAATGTCAAATTCAATAACAGTGGATTTTAAATGAGTTTTTAAAATTCATGTTTCAATAACAATGAATTTGTCATTTTAATACAAATCACTTGAAATTCTCGGTTGAATACATCCCCTTAGAGAAGTCGTTGGTAATACATCTAATCAATATTTAGTTTTAATTTTAATTCCTAAACATTTATAGCAATCAAGCAATGTATTCGAATTTAAGATCAGGTTGAAATTCATCCTCCGTACCGGTTAACTTTACATATATTTGTTTACAGTTTTTTTTGCTTCAATTTATTTAGGAGAAACATAAATACAGGAGGTCGTAGGTCAAATTGAACAGATATTAATGTCGTGTTTCAGTAAATTCACGAAGGTTGAGCAGAATAATTATTTATTTATCTTCTAAATAATTGAACGGCCAGTTGGAAGCATGTATTTGCGACTATAAAGATTGTATACATACAATACACCCAAAAAAAAAGATTGTATTCACACGTTATCTTAGTTCACATTCTATATCCGTGCGAAGCAGAAATAAGTGGCTGCATTTGACACGAAATTAGCAAAGATATACTTTTAAAAAGTGACTCATTCGTCTACAGTAATGAATATATAAAAATAAAACCTTGTTTTTAGCAGGAGAATAAAAAAATCAAACTAGCGAAAAGTTTCTTTTTTACCAAACATGTCCATATAAATATGAGAAAGGTTTGTAAATGTTACACAATTGTTAGCTAGCTGGGGTTGCCTTTGGCAAAAATAATATTACTATACACTACTAGCTACTATTAATAACGTAAACATATAAAGAGGGGAGAGCGAGAGAGAGAAATAGAGCGCAAGACAGAAAGAGAGAAAGATAGAAGATGGGGAATGTAGAGGAGTACAAGCCGGTGATAGCCATGTTGGGGCTGCAACTGTGTTATGCAGGAGTGACTCTTACCTCAGAAGCTACTTTGGTTAATGGACTAAGCCCTCGGGTTTTTATCCTATATAGGCAAGCCTTTGCAACCATTTTCATCTTCCCATTTATCCTCTTCTCAAGGTACTTAAAGTCATATATCCCTCTCTGTGAATATATGTATATAAATTTGTGACTAGTTCTTGCTAATTCCTATATATGTGTGTGTTATTGTAGGGGAAGATCGAAGATATCTAATTTGGATCGAAGAAGCTTTTCTTTAATATTCATGGCCTCGCTTATAGGGTAAGTGTATACGTACACATAAGAGATTTGTTTGTGCTTTATTTCTTTAGACCTCTAAGTTGATGAATCTTGGACTATTTTTCCTTGTTGTTGTTGCAGCATTACCCTGTATCAAAATCTGTATTTTGAAGGTATTTACTTAGCTTCATCGTCAATGGGAAGTGCCATGTGTAACATGATCCCTGCATTCACCTTCGTAGTCTCATTTCTCGCCGGGTATATACATAATATTACATTTATGCATCTCTCTTTATATGCAAATATTGGGAAAATTCAGGTGTAACCAATTACTGCTGATCCTCAGATATGAAAAGGTGAATTTCCGGAATATCAGAGGCTTAGCGAAGATATTAGGCACGGTCATATGTGTAGTAGGAGCCGTCTCCATGGCTCTGATTCGTGGACCAAAGATTCTCAACTCGGAATTTTCTTTACCGATAGCGAAATCGTTCCTAGGAGATATCAAGGACCAGAACTTATGGCTGCTTGGTTGTTTATTGGTGTTCGTTAGCACTCTTTGCTGGTCTTTTTCGCTCATTGTTCAGGTAAACTTCATTAAACATGAACGATCATTACTTTTTTTTTGTAACGTTTCTTGCTTTACAAGAAAGTTAAACTTTGTTACAACAATACCCTAGGTTCCAATCTCTGCCTATTACCCAGACCACCTCTCTTTATCAGCGTGGCTGTGTTTATTCAGCACGATACAATGTGCAATCATCACTTTCTTTCTCGAGAAAGACCCAAACGCTTGGATTCTCCATTCTTACTCCGAGTTAGCGACGTGTCTCTACGCTGTATGCAATAAATGACTCAGTTGAATTTTTGTTTTTTTAAGCAGACATAAACCCTAAATTTTAAAATATGATTGTTAGGGAGTTGTGACGTCAGCGCTTTCTACTACGGTCCAAGCTTGGGTAATATCTCAAAGAGGCCCTTTGTTCTCAGCAATGTTTAGCCCTCTCGCTACAGTCATTGTCACAATCTTGGCTTCTATGTTCCTTAAAGAAGAGATATACACCGGAGGGTAAAATTTAAACTTTCGTTAATATAATATTGCTGCAATTCATAAACATTATATTTATTATATCTTTTTTTTTTATAAGGACATTATATTTATTATATCTGTTTGATTCCTTTTTCTTAGTTTAATCGGAGGATTATTTGTGATCATGGGACTTTACATGGTGCTCTGGGGTAAAGCAAAAGATGTTGATGTCATGATAATTCAAGAACAGATAGACAATAGTAAGAACTCAGAAGTGAAGATTCAAATCGAGGATTCTTCAGACACTGAAAAGTGTAACAAAGATCTGAAGAAACCCCTTCTATCCTAACACAAATCAACAGCAGAAATCCAAACATAACAACAGTTAAACGAATTCAAGATCTCTTGCTTCTTCTGTTTCTTAAATTTTGAAATATATTTGTTGTAATAAACGTAAATGTAGTTATGAATAAATAATATAAGTCTAGCTTCAATAATAACAAACTTTAGTGTGGTCCATCTCGTCCTAACGATAAGCATTGGACTAACTCGTGAGCACTATCCCAAGACCACTTGTAGAAGAGCTGTCATGTTCAGAAGATCAGATCTCTTGTACTAAGATCTAAGTTTAATTTAGCCTTGGAAAAAATATAATGAGTAAAATGGTGCCAGCTGATAGAAACGTTAGAAGATGCCATAATAATAATGGTGCCAACTTAGAACATCCTGCGTTGAAAAATAGGGACGCAGTTTATTTTGGGCTCCTGGTTAGTATTAAACTGATTGAAATATTATCAGTCTCGATCCTTTGTGTTATTTAATTTGATCTTGTTTGTTGAGTTGCTATAGTTTTTTGCATATATAATCCATTTAAATTATTTATTGCTATTTAGTTAAAAGTGTTATAAAATAAATTAGTTAGTCTTGTAACTTTTATTCTTTATCTACTTGCCTCTAATTATATTAATTAAAATAATAAATATTATATAATTTGATAGTTAATAAAAATTAGATTAAATATTTAACTGTTTTGGTTTATGGGATTCTTAAAACATCTAATTTTAAACATAGGGAATAGTTTTTATCATTGAGAAACATCTAAACATGTCATCAAATATATGTTTGAAATTCGATGATATTGCATATTGTTAAGAAGCAGACTAAATATAGAGAAGTCGTTGCGTAATCATTATATAAGTTTTGAATTTGTATTTCCTAAACATAATCTTATTGCAATTAAACAATGTATTTGACTTTAAGATCAGGTAGAAATTCAAAATCCTCTATACCAAATTAGATTAGTAACTTTACACATTTTTGTTTCAAGTTAATTAGGAGAAACACAAATTCAGAGCTATATAAGGTAATAGGTATAACTGAATTCATATTAATGTCGTTCTTCAGTTGATTCACAAAATTTAACAAGACGAGGTTGGGAAGAATAATACTTCATTTGATCTTCTAAATAATCAAACGGACGGCCAGATATCTGCGACGATAACAATTGTATTCTAAATAATCGAAATTATATGCTAATTTTATAAGTATATTCTACATTATATTAAAATAGAAGTAATTAATGAATTACATATTAAAATTATGTTTTTTGTACAAACATATTAAAATTATGTTGAATTGGTAAATCAATATATTTTGAAAAATACTTTCATTAAGATAAATAAATAAAATATCATTCACCTTTTAAAACGATTAATATTCATAAATTAAGTAATAATTTTTACAAAAAATAAAATTGTTAACATATGTTAAATTTTAATATTTAGAACTATATATCATCTATTAAGTTATTTTTAAAATGACAGCAATATATTATCATAAATTATTATATATAAAATAATATAAAATTTTATATCTATAAATGAAATGTGGGTGTGCGGGTTAGAATCTAGTTGTATTTAAATGTAATCTTAGTTCATATTTAGATTCGTAGAAGCAGATATTATTCTTAGACAGTACTAAATAAGTGCCTGCATTTTGCACGACTTTAACAATTGATCAAACAAAAATATAATTCACAAAAAGATAGTGATAACTCATGGACTCCTTCGTCGACGATAATGGATATATAAAATATGTCATCGTTTCTAACAAGAGGATAAAGAATGAAACTGGCAAAAAACATATTAGTTTCTAAAATATACTACTGTTCACAACATAAACATATAACGAAGAGAGAGAGAGATATGGGGAATGTAGAGGAGTACAAGCCGGTAATGGCGATGATATTGTTGCAACTGTGTTACGCAGGAGTGACTCTTTCTGCAAGAATTACTTTGGTTAATGGAACAAGCCCTCGGGTTTTTATCCTATACAGGCAAGTCTTTGCAACCATTTTCATCTTCCCATTTCTCTACTTCTCAAGGTAATTAAGTCATATCCCTCTCTCTCTACATATATGGATATTAATTTGTACCTAGCTCTTGCTAATTCGTGTGTGTGTGTGTGTGTGTGTGTTCTGTGAGAGAAGATCAAAGATATCTTATATGGATCTAAAGAGCTTTTCTTTAATATTCATGGCCTCGCTTCTAGAGTAAGAGTGTATATGTGTATTAGTATATATAAAAGATTTGTTTGTGCTTTTGTAGTAAGACCTCTAAGTTGATGAATCTTAGACTATTTTTCCTTGTTTTTTGTTGTCAGCATTACAATGAATCAAAATCTGTATTGTGAAGGTATTTACTTAGCTTCATCGTCGACGGGAAGTGCCATGTGTAACATCATTCCTGCACTAACCTTCTTAATCTCATATCTCGCCGGGTACATATATACATAAATAACATTTATACACCTCTCTTTATATGAAAAATTGGGAAAACAAGATTCATGTGTAACAAATTATTGCTGATCTTTAGATACGAGACAGTCAATATCCGGAATATTAGAGGCTTAGCAAAGATATCAGGGACGGTTCTATGTGTAGTAGGAGCAATCTCCATAACTTTGCTTCGTGGACCAAAGATTCTTAACTCGGAATCTACTTAATTTACCGTTAGAAAATTCGTTACTAGGAGATCTTACGGATCAGAACATGTGGCTCATTGGTTGTTTGTGTGTGTTCGCTAGCACTGTTTGCTATTCTTTATGGCTAACATTTCAGGTAAACTTTATTGAACAGCAAAGACTGTTATAGTCTTTTGGTAACGTTTCTTGCTTTACAAAGAAAGTAATTTTGCTACAACATACCCTAGGTCCCAGTCTCTGCTTATTACCCAGACCACCTCTCTTTATCAGCGTGGATGTGTTTATTCGGCACGATACAATGTGCAGTCGTCACTTTCTTCTTTGATAAAGACCCAAACGCTTGGATTATCCATTCTTACTCAGAGTTAGCGACTTGTCTCTACGCTGTATGCACATATAAGATTAATATTTTCTTTTCTCTTTTTAGAAATTGAATAATCAAAATATTAACATAAAGCCTAATATTGAAATATGATTGTTAGGGAGTTGTATCGTCAGCGCTTGCTTTTACGGTCCAAGCTTGGGTTATATCTAAGAGAGGCCCTTTGTTCTCTGCGATGTTTAACCCTCTCTGTACAGTCATTGTCACAATCTTGGCTTCTCTGATCCTTAAAGAAGAGATGTTCACCGGAAGGTAAAGTAATATTTCCTTAATATAAGATTAATACATACAATCCATAATTAAACATCATTTTTCTATCTTTTCCTTAGCTTAATCGGAGGAATATGTGTGATCATGGGACTTTACATTGTGCTCTGGGGTAAAGCCGAAGATGTCATGATAAATCAAGAACAGAGAGACATTACGAATAACTCAGAAGTGAAAATTCAGATCGAAGATTCTCCAAACACAGTAAACTGTAACGGAGATCTGAAGAATTCACTTCTGTCCTAATAGGAACCAACAGAATAAATCCAAATACAGCAACAATTAAACTAATTCAAGATTTATTTCTTCTTCAATTTCTCAAACTCTGATATATGTTTGCTCTAATAAATGTAAACTGATGTATGAATACGTAGTCCAAGACTCCAAGTCTAGCTTCAATAATAGCAAACTATCACCGTAGTTTATCAAAGAATTTATATCGTTTTGATCAAATACTTATATATTCATCAATTTTTATTTCTAATCATTCTTAAATTAGGTACTTCTTTGCACCCAATGACCCACAATATATATCCATTGTCCAAGTATAACACGTTTGATTGAACCCAAAAAAAACACAAAGATTTGTGTTAAAGAAATTTGCGTCTCGTTCCTGAAATATATATATATATATATACCTTTTTTTGGTGGAAAAATATATATATACTTAAAATGCTAAATTTTAACAGACTTTAGAACAAAAAATCAAAACTACTTCCTACCCCCGCATACAAGGCTTTTCTTTGCTACTCCTTTCAGACACACACAGTGAAATGATGAATATGGTTTATTGTACTCCTTAGTGTCGGCAGATAAGATAACGTGACATGAGTACTTCACAGCTGGACCATCAGTAAGATTACGACTGAAAAAATTAAATTCCCCATCGAATCCAACGGTTACCGTACAGCTCAGGTCTTCTTTCACCTTTATACACAAGTCTCATGGACCCAACACACCACTAAAAGCCCACTTTATCTGCTGTCACAGCCTCCCAGCTGTCCGATACTCCAATTTTGTTTTGTTTTATTTATTTTCCCCCAGAATATCAACGATTTTATTTATATACCGTAAATCCCGAAATCAACACTTTTTTGGCAGGAAATGATTTGCTAAGAAGTAAGATCAAATATAATTAAGAAAATAGATTTATTCGCTGTCCTTTTTTTGCTTTGCTTGCCTTAAGAGCAAAGAATATTTAGATTTTCCTCTATTATCCTAGTCATAAACATCTCTTCCCCAGAATAAACAACAACCGAGTGTAAAAATAAATAAATTCGTTTAAAACAAATTTTCACCGTTATTGTACAAGCTTGGCTTTGGTATTGTACCCGTAATAAGAAAGATACCATCTAACGAACTTTTTCAACCCGGTTTCCAAATCGGTTGTCGGTTTATACCCGAACTCTCTCCGGGCGGAGCTAATATTAGCGTGCGTGAACGGAACGTCGCCGTTTCCAGGCATCTCCACGAAGTTCCTCTTCGCCTTCACCTTGAGATGCTTCTCCAATATATCCACCAAGATGGGAACCGTAACCGGTGACGTGTTCCCTAAATTGAAGATCCGGTACGGTGCGGATCCACGTTTTTTCCCACCCGACCCGGTACTTTTACCCGAGGAGTCGAGAGATCCTAAACATCCTTTGACTATGTCGTCGATGAAAGTAAAATCCCGGGCCAAATCGACCCGGTTTTTTCCCCGGTATATCGTGATCGGTTTACCTTGGAGAATATTCCGCGTGAAGGAGAAGTAAGCCATGTCCGGTCTACCCCACGGACCGTAAACCGTGAAGAACCGTAAACCGGTAATGGCAAGACCGTAAATATGGTTATAAGTGTGGGTGATTTCCTCACCGGCTTTCTTCGTCGCCGCGTAGAGACTCGCCGGCTGATCTGTCCTGTCCGATTCCGAGAAAGGGACCTTCTCGTTGAGACCGTAAACGGAACTCGACGAAGCCCATACCACCGCCGGCTGAGGATTCGCCGCCTTGCAAGTCTCGAGGAGGTTGACTAGCCCGGCGATGTTGCTGTGAACATACGACTGAGGATTCTCCAGCGCGTATCGAACCCCGGCCTGAGCCGCGAGGTGCATCACGTGAGTGAAGGCCACCACGTCGAAGAGCTTGGACAGGAGCTTACCGTCGTTGAGGTCTCCTTCCACGACGAAGATCCCACGGGAGGAGAGGAGAGACATCCTCGCGCGTTTCAACGAAGGGTCGTAGTAGTTGTTGAAGTTGTCGAGCCCCACGACGCCGTCTCCGCGTTTTCTAAGCGCGAGTGACACGTGGCTGCCGACGAAGCCCGTCGCGCCGGTGACGAGGACGGAGATGCCGCCGGAGCGGTGGATCTGAGCGGAGGTTCGGACTTGTTTCTCCCACTGGATGCCGCCCCATGAGGCGGTGAGGTAGCGGCTGCCGGAGTCGACGAAGCTCTGGAAACTCAGGTAGGAAGCGGTGAGGGCGATGAGAAAGAGGGCCCAGAGGAACATGGTGCTCGTCGAGGCGAAACAGCGGTTTAGCTGTCGGTTTGAACGGTCGATCTTGAACTTACCGGGCGTTGACGGGAACATGAGCTCATCTTCTATGGAAGGCATGATTTAAAACTTCCTAAATATTCTCCAGAAAATTTACGGAAATGAAAATAAAAATGGTGAATTTAGAAAAGAGAGAGAGAGAGAGAGAGAGAGGACAGATGCAGATTTTTTTTGTTTTTGGTTATTTTTCCAAAAGCATCTGCTAAGGAGAAGAGGAAGACGCGGAGAAGTATATATACAGAAGACGAAGGGGGACAAGGAGACGCGTTAATTTTGAGTTTGACAGATTGGCTTTTGTCTTAACTCCTAATTAATTTGTTTACAGGTAAATAACTAAAAACCCCTAATAGTTTTATTTTTATTAAATTAAATAATTCAACATCCGGATTAAAATTTATAATTAGTTATTTTGATTTACAGCATCTAAATTTTAAATTTACAATTAGTTATTTTGATTTACTACATCCAAATTTAAGATGTACAATTAGACAGTTTAATTTACAGCACCTTCCAACACTTCTTCATTTTATATAAGCATTCGCAAATTTGGCCAATAACTCATCAGTTTCACTCATTCAACAATTATCACATGTTATCTAATCCCTAATCAACATTGTTTAAAGATATTGAAAACCAGAACGTGCGACCGACTTACAACTAATATTGCCTAAACTTAAAAAGATCAAATGCTTAGGTCAACGTGTGTAGTTTGTTTTTGGGTCATCTGATACATCATAGTTCGGTTTGCAAGGCGTGGTATGTGCATAAAAGTATATATTATCTTTAATCCAAAATTCGCATATTGGCAACAACAAAAAAAAGCTGTAATCAGTCACTAATAGTTACAATTGAATAAACGTATCAAAATCGTATATGGTTAGAAAAACTAATACTCCTTAAGTTGTAAATCTTGTGATATGTGAATAGTTGATGCATTGAGAACAGTGTGCCTTCGAATTCCGGATCGCCAAAGAACAGAATAAAAAGTTATTTTGATATATGTAATTACACAATTAGCAAATTAATCTCGTAGTACTACTGATTAGTGCTCTTTATATGATTTTGTCGACTGGTCATGGCCCGCATCGAGTCAGATTTCAGCAGAAAAGATTTGTTATCCAACTTTTAATTACAAAATGTCTAAATAATTTGTGTGAGTAAATAATTTTACTTTTCTCAAACAAGATAAAGCAGAGAGAGGACGTGCGGACCAGACCACAGCATTCACCATTGGCTGTTTTGGGAAAGCAATGAGAAAATGACACAATAAAAAACTGCGTGCCCTTCTCTAACATTACCGCTTCCCCAAGTCACGGTTTCACCATAAAAGAGAATGGTATGGGCCACCTTCTTACCGGAAGAATCGGGAGAAACTACTGTTTCGAGACTGGAACAACCGGTGATATCCGGTGAATTTGGACGGTGCTCTGGTCGTGTTTTTTTTAAATTATTTATTTTGGGTATATTTCTTCTTTACTTCAATGTTCCTTCATTTTTAAAAGAATTAATTTTACTTTCAAAAGATAAGACATTATTTATACAATGTCAAAGACTGATTCATACAGTATATCTTGTAATAGAAAATGTTTATATTCGATCATTATATTATGTTGTACGGATTTTATTAAATTTTGACGGTGTGGGTTAGAAAATGTTTATATATTTTTTTTTTTTTGAAAAAGAAAATGTTTATATTCGATCATTATACTTCTTCTTTTGATCTTTTGAACATCTTTAAAAATGGATTATTTATTTCAAAGTTCAAACACATCAACGGAATCGAACTATCTCCGAAAATAGGTTCATACTCTTTTTTTTTTTTAAACTAAAAATAGGTTCATACTCTTTTGGTAGGAAAAGAAAAGACACGTTACAAATGCGTGAATTAGTTGATAATTATGGGTTTCGTTATTATGTATTTATGTTTTATTTCTTTACATGAAATGTCGTCTCCGGCTAGTTCATTGTTTTAGGTTCATTTGGGAAGATTCTTTGTTTCCAGACTAAGTTTGTATTTGAGCAATACAAGATTTGCGAGATCCCGCTTGAATTAGAAATTATATATTTATTTTATTTAAACAATGGAGTAAGCGTTTTTAATGGACCAAGTTTAGTTAACCATTGTTGGAGTCTTTGTCTTTACGCAGCATTGCTTCATTTATCTTACGTAAATTTGAATCCATGGTAAACAATAATTATTAAAAAAAAAAACTAGGATCCTTTGACGCTTATATCATTTGGTTAGGTTTTGCGGAAAAGATGTACCCGGAGACGCCAAAATTACACCATGTTTATTAGGAATTTGTGTCGATTATTTTGATACATATAGTGATACAGAAATAAAGTGAATTTTAACTATAGTGTCATATAATATCAAAATGCTGATATATAATTATTCGACTTGATTCATGTAAATTGAACATACTTTATTTATTTGAGATTGGGCATTATACAAGAACACGTTAATTAACTTTGTTTAGTAAATGTGTCTAATACAAACACAATTATGAAAATAAAGCTCACATTATATACTATCATTAGGTGCACTTACTCGATTAAATAAAGATTAATTTTGTATTAGTAAAAGTTAGAAACTATTACCTAAGTGACGGAACACTAATATTTTACAAAAAACAAGAGTTTAACCATTTGAGTAGTAGTGGAACCCCATTAGTCTAATAGTTTGACTAAGGGTTCATTAATACTTATACACCAGCATGTTCAAGTTTCAATTTCTGGAGAGAACGATGAGAGAACGATTTATTAAATAATTATGTAGGTTACGGAGGAAATACTTATAAAAGATCTTCAACAAGGTGCAAGTAAAATTCATAATTGTAATATCATAAAAAATTAGCATTAAAAAAAAACCATTTGAGTAGAGTTTGGTATGCAGATGACACTAGATTTTGGTATGGAAAAGTGAAGAACTTTAACTGAGCTTTCTAAAAATTATTCGATAAGCATAAGTCACGACTTTTCGTCTAGAAATAGATCTTTGGTGACGACGCCACATGACAGCATGTCGACTAGAAGCAATATAGAAATTTGAAGCTATTCTCTTGCTGCTTTTTGTTTGTTTCAGTTTTGATGTTAGAAAATTAAAGGAAAATAAATTTCAGTGATTTGTTATATTCGGTGTTGATTGTATAAAACTCTGTTTTATTTAAGGTGTATGTTTATTATATATAACTTTGTGATCATATGGTTTGATTTATTAGAATCTTTCGAAACATTTCTTGGAGAAAGAAGATTGCAATTTACGATTGCACATGCTATGGCCCAAATCTAAGAGACTATATAAGAGCAACCTTATTAGGAGTTAGAAACTTTCGGTTAGGTTTCCCGTAAAGCTTACAACCCCACAATTACATACGCCTATATAATATATATATACATATACATGTATTTTAAGAATTTAGGAGTAAGAAACTCCCAGTAAGGTTGCTCTAACAGTTTAGACTTGTCGGGAAATAGACACACTCAAAGTTTCAAACAAAGCATAACAACAACATAAAACAAAGCATAACAACAACAATATATTCATCCAACTTCGTACACACGATATTAATTACGACAAACCAACAACATAAAACATACTTTTTGTTTCACATTTTAAGTAGAAAATAAGTCTTACTTTTTTAATTTAGTTACCAGATCCTGATCTTGTTGGATAATTCCAAGCTTGTGAAAACTTAACATATTATTAGATGTTTAATATGTTAAGATAAACACAATAAGGAAACCTAGAAATAGGAAAATGAAGTTTCTATTTAGGTTATGTTTGTGTTTTTCATATCTCACATGTTAAAGGGAATTGTCTTTCATATAAATATAGGTCTAATGGAGAGGTGTTCCATATGATCTGAGAGAAACATATTGAGAGCTTTAGTTTTGAGTAGTTTCTAAAGCTAATAAGAAAAGTTGTTCTTATAACTCTTTGTGTTTCTAAGAGATCTGAATTGGTATCAGAGCCTCAGGTTGGAGACTCGATCTAAGCTTAAGTTGTAGCTTAAGATCCCGTTGCTTGTGAACAAGAGATCGCGACGGCAAGATGCCTGACGTGACTAGGGCTCCACGCACGAAGGACTTTGGATCTACATCCATCCAATGTCCGATGTTGTCACCGACAAACTACACAGTTTGGTCGATGAGGATGAAGGTTCTACTACGTGTTCATGAAGTGTGGGACACAATCGAACCCGGTTCAGATGATCAAAAGAAGAACGATGTTGCGATAT
>NC_027754.1:45511310-45511533 GCF_000695525.1 Brassica oleracea var. oleracea
GAATGCCATCAAGTCGCGACACCTAGGAGCTGATCGTGTAAGGGAGGCGAGACTTCAGACGTTGATGACGGAGTTTGATAGGTTGAAGATGGATGATGCATATACGATCGATGACTTCGCGGGGAAGATATCGGGCCTATCATCCAAAGCAACCTCGTTGGGAGAAAACATAGAAGAATCCAAGATGGTCAAGAAGTTCTTGAAGGGTCTTCCAAGACACAAG
>NC_027754.1:45511949-45512769 GCF_000695525.1 Brassica oleracea var. oleracea
TGCTATGGAGTGATGAACAACATGGTAAGGAAGGAGATGGTCGTAGGAATGCAAAGTGTAACACACGAAGAAGGCGTGTGTGATACATGTCTCGCAGGGAAGCAAACCAGAGACTCACTCCTGACTAAGGCCATGGTTCGTACATCAAAGCCATTAAGATTATTGCTTGGAGATTTGAGTGGACAAACCGCACCACCAACGACAGCAGATAATCATGAGGCATTCTATCGGTTCAAAAGAAGGAGGAGAGCTTGCCTCAGCTATGTTCAATCTAGGTTGCACCGATAGAGGAGGAAATGTTGCCTCAGATGTGTTCAATCTAGGATGCACCGATAGAGGAGGAGAGATTGCCTCAGATGAGTTCAACTTATCTTGTGAAGAAGATTGGGTTGAAGCTATGGAAGACGAGTTGGAGTCTATCACAAGAAACAAGATATGGGAGCTTGTAGATAGACCAACTGGTTCTAAGAAGAAAGGAGAAGAGGATCGAGTTTGTGTGTTACACAAGATGTTGCATGTGTTACGCCAGGCACCCAGAGCATGGAGTGTGAAACTTGATCAGGTTCTCAAGGATATGAGATTTGAGAAGTGCACGAAGGAACCATCAGTGTACTGCAAGACTGAAGGAGAAGACGTCTTGATCATTGCCATCTACGTTGATGATCTATTTGTGACAGGAACTTCACTTAAGGTGATTAGGCAATTCAAGGAGGAGATGTCTAAGAAGTTCGAGATGTCAGATCTAGGTAAGCTAACGTACTACCTTGGCATAGAGGTGATTCAAGGAGCAGACGGAATCAGAATAAAACAAGAGAGGTAT
>NC_027754.1:45512965-45581954 GCF_000695525.1 Brassica oleracea var. oleracea
GTTGAGCAGAAGGCCGACATCCTTACCAAGCCATTAGCAAGGATTATGTTCAAGCAAATGAGGAGCTTAATCGGAGTTCAAGAAATTGTTCTCCCTAATTCAAGTTGGAATTAAGGGGGTGAATGTTGGATAATTCCAAGTTTGTGGAAACTTAACATATTATTAGATGTTTAATATGTTAAGATAAACACAATAAGGAAACCTAGAAATAGGAAAAGGAAGTTTCTATTTAGGTTAGGTTTGTGTTTTTCATATCCCACATGTTAAAGGGAATTGTCTTTCATATAAATATAGGTCTAATGGAGAGGTGTTCCATATGATCTGAGAGAAACATATTGAGAGCTTTAGTTTTGAGTAGTTTCTAAAGCTAATAAGAAAAGTTGTTCTTATAACTCTTTGTGTTTTTAAGAGATCTGAGATCCAGCTCTAGATCCAGCAAATGAACCGGCACCTGAACCACCCGAACCACGAGAACTCGAACTTGATGACGAACTAGAGCTAGAGCTAGGTGATGATCCAGAACCTGAACCTGCACCTGCACCAGAACCAGAGCCTGATCCACCGCCAAGACCAATCCCCAATCCAACGCCTAGACCGACCCCAATCCCACCTAGGTCAATCCCCAAGTCTTTTCTTGCCACTCGGCTCTCCGTTAACATAAGTAAACTTGAAATCACTAATAAACCAAGAAGAACTAGACATTGGACCCTGGCCATTTTGGAATTCTTCGTTTGTAAAAAGACCTTTGAAAAAAACTTGTGTGTAAACCTTGCCAATCAGTGTGTTTTGAGTTTGTAGTCACTTAATTAGATATAAGAGACAATAACATGTTCGGGTATTTATAGAAGCTTTAGGATAGAGACATAGAGTGAGCCATTACGTGTTTATCACCAAATTCAGCTTTACCACTTTGTCATTTTTAATTCATAGTTTACTCAGAATTACATTTAAAGAACCATGAATACCAATTAACCACATATGTAGGCTAAATATAAATTTTGATCGGTGACATATGTAAAATGATGAAATATGATGACTTATAAATTACATTAAAAAATTTCGTTTGATCAAAAAAAAAAAAAATTACATTAAAAAAAATCGAAGCTTAACCTAATTCAGTTCGCGAGGTTTTGTTCACCGGTGAGGTAAAAAAATAAAAGGAAAAGTTGAGGTTACACTATAAATCTCAATACGTCAAATATATTTCACGGGTTTCAATCACAAACATGTCCTATATATTATGAATTTATGATCATCCGTAATGCATAACAAGATTGTTAGCTCATCCTAATTTAGTTCTAACAAAAATTTAAAGATAATAGAAATGGTTAGTGCACATTTAAGGTAGGAATGCAGGTGATGTGTGCATTATCTTTTTACTGATGCCAATCCACCAGAGTTGACGGACCACAAGTAGAGTGGAGGAGTATTGGTGGACCTGGTGGTTTAGACCATGATTATTGGAAGGTTCTTATAGTAGAGTTTTTACCGGAATATAAAAACCCGTCTCTTAGTTTTAAACTAAAAAAGTTAAAAACCGGCTCTTAAAATTCTTATTTAAGAACATGTTCTTAACTTTTTAGTTAAAAGTTAAGAGACGGGTTTTTATATTTCGCTAAGAATCCGGCTATCAACTTACAAAAGCATTTTTAGACCAATACTTATTTGATTATTTTGAACCTAAATTTTTCTGTTAGTGATTTTGGAATATTATAAAATAAGAATATTACAGTCACTTAGATTAACATATTTAACCATTTTTAGTATATTATAGTTCTAGTTACGATAACAATCCTTTATATGAAGTCTGATGTTATAATTCTTGGATCTAACTGACTTATAAAGGTAAAATTATAACCTTTGCAGTTAGCAGATTCAACCATTTGCAAGTACATATATTGTAATTCTTTTTACGACAACGATGGTTTAGATTGCTATATTTATAACTTTTTTGTATGACGCCGGATATTTAAATCTTTGGATCTAACTTATATTCTAAACGTAAATTTTTAATTTGATTACAAAATATAATTTCAATCAATACACATCTTCTTATTATTATTTTTGTGTTTAACATATCTAAATTATGTATGGTGCGGATTGGTTTGTTTATTATAGTTTTTTGAGATACAACTGACAAATTATTTTGTGAATTTTCGATAAGCAAATCTGTCTGTTGTTGGCATATATGTTGTTATCTAACATACTGACTGTAACACGTGACAAAAATTGTTCAAACTCTGGAAAAAATTTATATATATTAGTTATCAATGATATAGAGTCGTTCTAAAAATGAATGCAAACTTTCTATTTCATGGTGTTTGCTACTTTGGTTTGCTCTATCTTATAAATTTGATGATTGATTTTTGTTGGTTAAAGGTTATTTGATGATTGATACAAGCAAAAACTGAGAAGACAAAAAAAAGAAAGAACAAACGTTACGTGCCGGGGAATAAAAACACGACAATGCATTTATTTTATCAACTATCATTAACAGGAAAATTCTCAAATTACAACTTATAGTACAAAAGAAAAGCATCAACAACAAGAAGAATTCATTTCGAATATGGAAGAGTATAAATAACCAAACACGTCAGGAGCTTTTTCCATCTCCTTTATTCACCAACTTTAGAAAATTAAATTTCTAACATTTTATTTTATTTCATACTAATAATAAATACGTAAAATACATAGCAGCAAATAGATATTGCATGCATGCGATATTCTTCATTCAGTCGCCGCCGCCACCGTAACCTCCTCCATATCCACCGCCTTCACCGTACCCTCCTCCGTTACCGGATCCACCTCCTCCACCGCGACCACCTCCTCCTCCACCCCCTCCGCCATGACCCCTTCCACCACCTCCTCCTCTTCCACGACCTGACCCGGAACTTCTGCCAGAACCAGACCCTGCACGTGACCCCGCGTATGATCCAGCTTCCGATCCCGCATCACCTCCACCACCACCAGAGCTCGAAGAACTGCTGGAGCTAGCTGAGGAAGAAGAGCTTGACCCTCCTCCTCCTCCGGATCCTGACCCGGCACCAGCTCCTGATCCAGATCCACCTCCACCGAGACCTATGCCGATGCCAGTACCGATCCCTACCCCTATCCCGCCAAGGTCCAAACCCAAGTCTTTTCTTGCAATCCGGCTCTCGGAGACTAAGCACGACGTGGCCAATATTAAGGTGATTAGAACCAGTGATGATGACTTACTCACAACCATAGTTTTATCTATTGTTTCGTATATGGTAATGTTTTTCTTTTCCTTTTTCTTTTCTATCTAGAGTATCTTTGTGGTGCTATTGATGAATATGATACAAGATGTCAAAGTATTTATAGGCAATCCAGAGCTTATCAATATGGTAGTGACAATCCTACAAGTCAAACTTGTGTACACACCAATTATGATATAGAACTAATAATGACTTAAAACATACTTATAATAACCTTGATCAGAACGTTATCTCCAAGACAACCACTACTTCATTATAACTATAACAGAAAAAAAAATTGTTAAAACTGGAGGCATGACCGACCTATGAGAGGTCCACTAAAGGAGAGTTTGATAGTGGAGCAGGCACTAAAGGGTGTTGTTGCAACGTTGTACATTTTAACATCCACGTATTTATTTTCGTGCAAAACAATCATTACCCATTTATCTCTTTCTTTTTTTCTCGGCTTCCATCTGGATCTTTTATTTATTACAATTGTGGAATTTGCGTCAATCTCTGAGCCTGTATGGGTATCCAACCTATCACCACTAAATCAGATTAGAGATTTTCCCCAACCTCGCTTAAACCCTATTATCTAGAAATTTCATCACTACACCAGCCTAGTCAAATATCATCGCTAAGGCTTCAAGAAGTAAGCAACAATCCATCAAATATTATGGCGCTATGGAACGGACTAGTGCATGGACTTGACCCAATGAAATTTGGGCTGGACAATGCTAAAAAAAGATGAGGGCCGTCAGATTGGTCGGTGATACTTTCTCCTTAACTAGGGCCCTGTTTGTTTGGCAATCGCTAGAGCGACCAGCGGCAACGACTAGCGATAATTTTTTTTGTTCGTTTCATAATCACTATTTTGTAATCGCTAGCAATTAATTGATGTTATCGGTCACTGTGTTAGTTCGTTTTGCTATCGCTATCTCATAGTCTATTATATATATATTTTTTTAAATACATAATTTAATGATATTTAATATTTTTAATTAAATAACTTTAAATTGTACAATTTTTTTTTAATTTTTAAGAGTAATTTTAATTTTAATTTAAGTTTAAATTTTAAATTTTAAATTTTAATTTTAATTTGCTGCAATCAATCACTTAGTTGTTCATTTCTTTGTCGCCGGTGACTAATCACTGAAACGTAAAACACAATTTTGAATTTGTCGCTTAAAAAATTAGCGAGTAAAAATTACGATCATTGATCGCAGCAATTAGTCGTTGGTTCAACAATTGGTAAACGAACAACATTTTGATCGCTATCGCTAGTCGCTGCTGCCAGCGACTGCCAAACGAACATGGGATAAACTTGTATTAATGATCACCAATACACGTAGTTGGGTTATCGTTTACCACTGATAGACATGGTTGGTTTATCATTAACCATGGGCTTAACCAATTTGGTACACAAGAATCTACTGAGAGTGCATATTCCTCAAAACAATGGGCCTTTTTTGCTTAAAGCAATGTGTTACCATATTGTGGAAAACGATAAATCAACTGTCTACTATCGGTGGGATTGTTTTTGCACTGAACTAGTGAATGTTGCGTGTTTCATCTTATAGTCCACATCCTAGCCCACCACAAACTCCAAACTATTTTTTCAAGATATTACTGGTGTTACAATTCACCAAGCCAAAGAAAGGACCATTAAGAGTAAGATGGCCTCTCAGAAATCTTAATCCTCTTACTTTTACCAGAGTTTTTTTTTTTTACCAGAGTTCTTATCACTAATTTTTTGCGTCCTGAATTATTTTGGATGAACTTATAAGTCTTCCAGATTTCCATAACAAGAACTTATAAGTCTTCCAGATTTCCATAACAACTAATAATAGACAAGTCATTTATCAGTAATCTCGAGTTGACACTTCTTGGTCAATGTTTGAAATAAACAATGTTTCATAAGATCACTTTCCTAATGATATACTATAGTTAAACTACCACAGTTTTATTATCCTATTTGTATTCTTATATAATACTTCCTCCGTTTTCGAAAGTAAGGTGTTTTAATTGAATTGAAATATGCCCGTGTGGGGAGCTAACAGTTTCAGCACCATTTAGATTCTCAATTATCTCATTATTAAAACCTACTCCATCTGTTCCCGAAACTAAAATGTTTTAGATTTTTTACTTGTTCCACAAAGATAGAATTTCTATATGTTTAAGGTTCTTTTTTATATTTTTAAGAAACATTAAATAAAAATATTTGAATTGATTGAATTTCATTGGTGAAAAGTTATTGGAAAATGTAAAATAAAGTAAAATAAAAATTAAATTATAAATATTTATTGAATTCTTAACGAGCGTGAACACTTTAGAAAATTTTATTTTTGGGAATAAAAGGAATACGAGGAATCGAATTAGGTGAACGGGAAATGCGACACAAGTAAACTTTCTGATCTCAAAAGAGAAGGGATAAACAATTTCGTGTGGTCTTTATGAAGGCAACTTCCTGATCTATGAACACGTGGCTTAGTTATTTCAATACATTAATTTGTCTAGTTACCAAATTTGAGTTTTGACGAAGAAACCTTCTTTTTTTTTTTTTTTTTTTTTTTTTTTTTGGCAACACAAAAAAACTTATTTGGATCTGACTAGTGACCATTCGGAAAAATAAGAAGAACGAATAGAAAAAAAATATATAGAAATAAAATAACAGGAATAAAAAGAAATGATTGTTCCTTCTCAAATTTAATAAGGAATAATTTTGGTTTTGAATGGTGACTAAGGAACGAAAAGAACACTAAATTCCTTAACATTCCCAAAAAAATTACCATTCACAAGAAATAGTTTTTCCTTCTTGTTCCTCTCCATTTCTTTTTTTGTAGAGAAATATAGAACAAAAGCATTCTTTGTTAAATTTGATAAAGAACAAATATTCATTTTTATTCCTGCAATTTTATTCATATACGTTCATTTCATATTGGTTTCTCGTGTCCCCGAAAAAGTCACCAGTCGGAACCATCTTTATCCTTCGATTCTCTACAAAAAAAGGAACGAGAAATAATGAGAGAAAATTATTATTCCTTGTGAATGATGATTTTTTATAAAAACGTTAGGAAATACATTGTTCGTCGTCATTTCTTTGTTACCATTCATACCCTTTGTGTTCAACTATATGGCAAAAGTACAAAAAATTGAGACTTTGCCACGTGTAGTGCCTTGACGACTTTCACCAAAACCCTTTTCACTTTCTCACCACGTTGGCACGCATATCGGGCCCCACGGTTTCATTCGTCATTCTTTAGCCACAAATTTTATGAGATTTTGCCACGTGCAATGCCTTGACGACTTTCACCACAATCCTCTTCTATTTCAATATTTTTGTAAACAACTAAGAAAAACAGAGGTTTTTTGACTGAAGAAAAACAGAGGTCAACCCAGAAAAAAAAAACACTTTAGCGGGGGATACGTATTGAATTGTGTTTTCTCATTAGTCGTCATCACCATCATCAATAAAACAAACATTGTGTCCCTTTCAAATGACTGAATCATTGAATAGATATTCACAGCTCAGTGGCAAGTTGTAACCGAAGGGCTGAGGCAATACATACCTATATGTATTTCTTTGGTATTTTGAAGGTCTTTAATCTTTATATCCCTGCTTACCAAAAAATAAGAAATAAAACAGTATTTATAAGGATAAATAGACCATCTTGACCTTCTCTTTAAAAATAATTTATCTTCAACATAAGTTTTAACAACATTTGATCCTTCAACAAGTTGACTTCATTCATTACTTCAAGTTCAACTATACTAATCATGCAACCACATTTTAAAAGAATTTAATGCACATGAGCATCATAAGCACCGCTATTGAATTGACGCTACACAATTGTATGCGAAGTAAGAGTTAGGAACTTAATTAGGATACATACTAGCTACGATTAACATTTAACCAAATTTCATAACTGATGCAATCACGTTGAAACATGTATACATCAACATATCTCCACAATATCTAATACCTAGCTCTTTCTGCTTCAGTACAACAATTCGATTGTGTGGATAGTATATGACATCGTTCGTTAATTACATAAAGTTATGGTATAAAGTATAACTACATCAACTCTCTTTTTGCCAGGGTATCTCTCGTAAAGGTTTGCAACTCTTGTAGACTTATTTCATTTTATATGATAATTAACATCCTTAGCAAAAAAAAACTACATCAACTCGTAAATATCAAACTTTTAATGGATTATACAAATACTTACGAGATGTTGGTAGGTTGTATGTAGCTTGCGATGAAACTTCCCCACGTAATTTCTCTTCTCGCCACAATCTCTACCTACTAACTGCTAACTACTTTACGCCCAGCGCCCTTTCGCTGTTTTATGTTTATTAATGCTCTTATATTTCCTCCTCATTTCTATCATATTTTAATTTTCTACAATCTTTAAATTCGACTATGTTATAGTTTGTTAATACAAGCCACCTTTGTGTGAGTTTTGCGTATGTAATTACCGACCTACAAGTTTGTTCAATTCTGGCATTCTGAAACCTAACTCTTTCTAATTCCATATTCCAACATTCATCTATTTTGAAATCGTTTTTATATATACTGATTTATGCAGTAAATAGTAATATAAGCAGCAGTTTTACTACAATTGTCAGTCTAGTGTAAATGAACTAAATTATAAATATGACTAATTGTCATCACCATTTTTTTTTAAAAAAAAATTGAATTTCTTACATATTCACATTTGAGATATAGAAATGTGACGCATCACATTTTGATTATTGATTTATAATTTTCAATACATAATTTTTTTTGTATTTAGTATCAAGTCCAAATTAAAGAAATGTTTTAAACTATCTTAGATTTACACGACATATCTATGAGTTTTAGTGTACAGTTTGGCAAATACGAATTGTGCGTAATATAGGTAGTTTTTAAAAAAAGGTGGATTGTCTCCTTACAGAAATATATAGCAATTTTAAAAAAATTATTTGGTTTTACTTAATATTTTTATATGCATCTTATAAGTATAATTTTATTCGGGTAACAATTATTTTTTAGTTATTTCATTTCCATTAAATCTAAATCAATTCTTATAAAAAGTTAGTGTGTATATGTACCCTCTGTTAACTAATGTCCGAGTTCTAGACATCTGAAATTATTAATAATCATGGTCATTAAAATAAAAAAATTCTCATAATTTTTTTGAGCAAATTAATTCTTATATAATTTTTTCCGTCACGTCTGACGGATGTCAGAAATGCATTTTAAGAAATCCGACATAGGCAAGAGAAGGGAGAACTAGACAGACTTATCTTGCTAGGCAAAGAAAGTTAGAATGTATAGCTCGTATGTGGAATTGACTGGATAGATCACTCTTGCAGAAGGAGGTAGAACCGGAGATGAAAATTTTAAATTTTTTTATTTTTTATAATTTGAAATCTTATCCCCAAAATTCCACTTCTCAACGGTAAAACTTAAACTCTAAACCCTAAACTCCATCCATTGACTCTAAACTCTAATATCTAAATTAATTAATCCTATGAGTATAATTATATATTTACTTTTTTAATAAAACATTTAATTTTATTTTTACTAAACTCTACCCATTAACTCTAAACTCTAATATCTAAATTAATTAATCATATGGGTATAATTATATATTTATTTTTTTAATAAAACATTTAATTTAATTTTATTCATTTTATTTTTAAAATCTATATTTGTGACAAAAACTTTTTTAGATATATCTTACGGAATTTCTCATTCTTTAATTGCATTTGTATATATTTGTAATATTCAATTAGAAAAGATTATGGGATTTGATATTAGCCGGAACTAGTTTTGAAGTGTTTCTGAAAGAAGACACGTTGCCAAAAAAGATCAACGCGTACACAGAACCCATTAGGGGCTTGACTTGTAGATATTGGATAACCAAAATATTAATTAAGATGGTTACAGGGTTTTAAACATTAATTAAGAAATACTTTAGCACTATTATAAGAGATGAGACAATAAATAAAAGATGAGTAGCTGGGAACGTGCAACAGAAAATAGTTCACCCAACTTTCTCCTATTAATATGCTTCTATCTTCTTTTCTCTTCCTACTTCTAACCTTCTCTTCTTCCACACACATAAATACAGACACGCTTTTGATAATATAGAACAAGAACAAGAACAAGAACAAGAAAATTATGGATCAAGAAAAGTCTCATTCCTGCTGCTGCGTTCTTGATGCTTCCACTTATGTGGGCTTCTGGATTCTCAAGAAGTTGCTTAGCAGAGGATACTCTGTTCACGCAGCTATTCGTAAAAACGGTATCTATCTCTTCTTGGCGCAACTAAAAAGAATATTTTTCTGGTTGTTTCATTCAATTGTTTTCGTCTGATAATTAGGAGATAGTGAAATTGAGGAGACAATCCGAGAGATGGAAGCAACAGAGGAGAGATTAGTTGTGTACGATGTTGATGTGTTGGATTATCAAAGCATACTTGTCTCTCTCAAGACATGTAACGCTGTCTTCTGCTGCTTAGATAGCCCTGAAGGATACGATGTGAGTGACTTCATCAATCATCTTCTAAATATGTATTTGTGTAGATTAAGAGTTTTGTTTGAGATTTTGTGTAAATCATTATTATAGGAGAAGGAAGTGGATTTGGAGGTGAGAGGAGCTATCAATGTGGTGGAAGCATGTGGAAGAACAGAGAGCATAGAGAAGATTGTATTCTCTTCTTCTTTAACAGCTTCAATTTGGAGAGACAACATTGGAACTCAGAAGGATGTTGATGAGAAGTGTTGGAGTGATCAAGACTTCTGTCGCAACAAAAAGGTTTCTAATCTTTCTTCACTCTCTTTTGTTAATATGATTTTTAGGTATTAATCGTGATATGATTTATGTGAAAATTTTGGTGAATAAATTGGACCCACAACTAAAAGTTTATAGGCCGGATTGGAATAGCTAAAATAATTTTCCTTACATTTCATTTAATGTAGGTAGCTCAAATTATTTCAGTATTTTATTTGTCAGTTCTATATGTTTGAATTTTGAAAAACTATACACATAATTAATTTATTGGCAGAAAACTTGGATATGTTAAAAGTATTAATTTAATTTATAAATTTGGATAGGTATCTTCTTAATAGTCAAAGTTGGGGTTTCATCAAATGTATTGTCACATTATCTCGAATCATTTAATTTTGCGACATAGAAAATTCGTAAGGTTGCAGATTAATTGAATATATTCAATTCTATGACTCATAAATACAATGTACAGCTCTTGATTCCTGTATAGTTGCCTTTGGAAAAATTAAAGGGCATAATTTGTGTTTATTGATTAATTTTTTTGCTCAAATGTTTATTGATTAATTAGATACAGTTGATCTAGTAGTCTTTTATGACTATCATCACTATATTAAAGGGTGACATGTTTTATATGTAAATGTGCATGCCTATACTATATACATGTTATCATTGTGATCGTCATAAATGAACTTATCTAACTTGTGCGACAAATTATTCGAGGACAATATTAACGTGTTATAGCTGTATGACATCGAATCGGACAGTCAACGAAAAAGCTGAAACTAATGGCAATACCTTTTTTTTGCTTTCTTGTTGTTACTTTTGGGGGCTTAATCTTTTTTGGTTACTATTAGTAGTAACTACTTTTTTCATACGCACAAGCTCAAATTCACGTGCGTACATTTTGTATGTTGGATGCAGTTGTGGCACGCATTGGCAAAGATGTTGTCCGAGAAAGCAGCTTGGGCACTAGCCATGGACCGTAGGCTCAACATGGTCTCTATCAATCCTGGTCTTATCGTTGGACCATCGGTTGCACAATATAACCCTAGGCCCACCATGTCCTACCTCAAAGGTACATAACTACATACTACATAATCATATTATATATACACTCAATATACTTGTAGATGTTCATTAATGTAAATTTATAACTCGGTCAAACTATTTAGAAGTAAACAACCGAAATATATAGAGTTTATGTTCCAATCTGTAAGAAAAGAAGTGCTCCACAAGGACCACAACTAGTATACATACATTTAAAGAATATAGGACAATATCGTTTTATATGTTTTCTTTACTAAAAATACCAAAACATTACCAAAATTCAAAAAAATACCACAAGTTGATTTAGAAAGCATGTAGGAAGGTACTATTGTAGAGAAGCAAAAAAATGTTTTGAGAAAGAGGTCCTAAATGAGCCAAAGTTCAAAAAAAAAAGCGAGGTCCTATATGAGATATATATTGTTTTGGGTTGAAATTCTGGAAAAAAATTAGGAAATTTCTCCCTGTAATTTTGTTTCAAGTTTTTAGGAAATATTTCCCTATATTTTTGTTTTGGTTTGAATTTGACGAAATGGTGTTGGTAACAGGAGCTGCACAAATGTATGAGAATGGAGTGTTGGCGTACGTAGACGTTAAATTTTTAGCGGATGTTCATATTAGAGCATACGAGGATGTTTCAGCTTGTGGTCGATATTTCTGCTTCAACCAAATCGTTAACACAGAAGAAGAAGCTCTCAAGCTTGTCGAGAGTTTGTCTCCTTTGATACCTATGCCACCGAGGTACATTTTATTCTATAATTGACTATAAACTTAGTCTAATTAATGTTTTCATGCGAAGATGGTAATTCAATTGATGCAACTTAGTCTAATTAATACTTTATGTGTATAAATGTCATGTAGGTATGAGAGTGTAATGCAAGGAAGCGAAGTTTACGAAGAAAGACTGAGGAACAATAAATTGAGCAAGCTGGTGGAAGCTGGCTCTGCTTGTTAAACAAATATTTAAATTGAAGATGAGGAGCTTATACAAGAAAGGGTCATAGTTTGTATACTAAGCTTCTCAATTCATACTTCATAGTAGCATGTGTTCTCGTGAACTATTTATTTATAAAAATCATATTTCATGTGATTATATATTAGCATACGAGTGATGGGTAGAGGTTTTTATATTTTCCCGGGAGCACAATGTCAATGCTTCTCCAATTTTATACTTTACAGCAATGTTCCCTACAAATGTGCAATAATATATAAGAATGCTTTACGTTATAAAGTTTTGATCGTTTTGTGTAAAAAAAATATTTGTTTCAAAACATTGATAATAACACATCTAAAATGTAAATGACAAAGATAATTCCACTAATTATCAATAAATTTTATTAACTATTTCCTTTTCTAATATACAACCATATCATAGAACCCTGATTTTACTATCTACTACATAAACAACCACGATTCTGTGACATAATCATTATTTGTTATGAAAGAAAAAGAGGCTTCAAAAATTACAAAATAGTGAAACTTTTTTCTAAAAACACTTCGAGGCCTTTCACATAAAGAAAAGGGTGAAATGAAATCATAGATTAGGTTCCTGGCATTATTAGGTAGGCGTAAAAACGTTTTATTAGGCGTGACACTGATAATAAATCATAGTATTGTGCAGTTGGTATTGTGGATTGTTTATTATTCAATTTTATACAGTTTCCTTTTTTTTTTGGGATCAAATATACAGTTTCTTTAAAAAAAACTGAAATACAGTAGAACCTCTATAAATTAATAATGTTGGGACTTTCAAATTTTATTAATTTATAGAGATATTAATTTACAAAAGTTTTATTATTTAGTTTTTTTTTTATTTTAAGATATATTTATTCTAAGATAAGAAAAATATTTGATTTTAATGCATAGACATTAGTTGTTATTTTTTTGAAATTTGACACTTATATTACCTTTATTATATTATATAGTGTATATAATATAAATTTCATAGAACTTAAATGTGATTTTAGATATAATATTACCAAATCTCATCAAAAATATTTTAAGTGTTAAGAAAATATAAAGATAATTTCATTTTAAATATAAAACAAACAATATAATAATAAAATATATGTATATATAAATTATTAATTTATAATTTTAATGGAACCATATTTACATAGAATATTTTTAAAAATTATTATCTTATTATTTTATCGATTTGTGTTTAATTTTGAACCGGTCCAAATTGAAACCGCCGAAATTTATTAATTTATAAAAAATATTAATTTATCGAGTATTAATTTATCGAAGTTTTATGTATAATGAAAATCTTAATTGGGCCAAGATTGTGTCTGAGTAGACCCAATAAAAAAAACTTATAACTAAGTTGAGCGAAATGACGCCGTTGCAGCATCCCTGACCCCTTACATGTTCCGTTCTGCTCGACGATCGTTCGAGTTGAAACCAAACCTTACTTCCTCTCTCGAACCCTACATTGAAAGAAGATGGTGTTGATCGAGCAAGAGACCCTCATCAAAGACGAACCAAATCTACCGTCTTCATCCTCACCGCAAATAGCTGCGACGGAGGCGAAACAAGTCCACGACGGAGATGATTCCGACGGATTCGAAACTGCCAGCGAACGTGAAGAAGACGATAGCATAAACGACGCCGTAACGAGCCAAGAGGAACCACCACATCAGGTTGAGCTCAACCTGATAACCAGGTGACACGAGTTCTTACATTCATCTTTTTAGGGTTTTTGCAGTTATGGGTTTATGTATCCTGTAATAAAGTTTGAAACTTTTAGATGAAATTAGTAGAGAGATTGGTTAAAGTTTGTTTTTTTTTTTTTAATATGGAAGGAGAAAGCCATGAAAGAAGCTAATGAAGCTAAAGTGGAAGGAAACAGTATGTTCGTTAATGGGCTTTACGAAGAGGCCTTGTCAAAGTATGATCTTGCGTTAGAGCTTGTTCAGGAGTTTCCTGACTGCACAGAGCTTCGTTCCATATGCCGTTTAAACAGAGGAGTGTGTCTCCTCAAACTGGTATGTCCTTTAGCTTGAGAGTTGAGGGATCACACACTATCAATAGTACTCGAGAAATGTTGCTCAGGGTAAGTACGAAGAGACGATCAAGGAATGCACAAAAGCGTTAGAGCTGAATCCTACTGTGACACCCGTCACTTTCGAAATAGTAAAAATACTTCGATAAATACAAATATCTGAAATATCCATATATAAATATTTGAAAGTCCACATCCACGCATGAATTCCATAATATAAAATAAAATCCGAAACATAAGGTACGACATAAACCGAGAATCCAAAATACGAAATACCATAACGATAAAAGTCCAAAGGCTTAGAGGCCCGATAACGATAAAATCGATAAAACGATAGAAGCCCAAAAGCCCAATAGCACCGGTCCGAAAAATCACTCCTGCTCATCGGTCTCACCTGAAAGGGGGAAATAAGGAGGGGTGAGCGACAGGGGAATCGCCCAGTGAGGTATGGGATGCTAAACCGCAAACCACTGACTCAGTTCATAGCACTACAACTATGTAGGCCTAGCTCTAGCACGAGACAATCACGGTGCCTATTACACCACACAGAACAATCACATATGTCTAGTGGACTAGACATGATACAACCAATGCGATAATAGCATTTAATTAATTAATTAATTAATTAATTAATTAATTAATTAATTAATTAATTAATTAATTAATTAATTAATTAATTAATTAATTAATTAATTAATTAATTAATTAATTAATTAATTAATTAATTAATTAATTAATTAATTAATTAATTAATTAATTAATTAATTAATTAATTAATTAATTAATTAATTAATTAATTAATTAATTAATTAATTATTTAATTAATTAATCCGGTTTATCCTAACCGATTTTCAATTGATTTTAACCGACCGGTTTATCCTAACCGAATCGAAATCGATTTAAACCGGTCAAACCACCGGTTGACCGAGTCAACCGAGTTGACTCACCGGGTCGACTCGGCCGAGTTAGCGAGTCGCCGGCGAGTCACCGGTGTCGGTCACCGGCGGCGACGGCGGAGATCCGGCGGTGGCTTACCGGAAATTTGGCCGGCGGCGACGGCGGAGAACGGTGGTCCGGCGGCGGCGCTGCGGCGGAGGACGGTGGTCCGACGGCGGCGCGTGGAACTCACGCGCGCGCAGAGGCGAATCTTCGGGGGGCGCGTACGGCTTCGTCCAGGCTCCGATCGCGACGCGGTTGGTGTCTACGGCTTCGTCTTGACGAGAGGAACACGATGATGGCCTCGAGCTGCGGTTGATGGTGATGACGAGCTTGACGACGTCCTGGCGTGCGGTGGCTCCGGCGAAGACTCTTGGTGAGCTTCTTACTTCCCTCTCTCTCTCTCTCTCTCTCTCTCTCTCTCTCTCTAAAGAAAAATGACTTGACCCTTGGGCAAAGCCTAGGGTTGGGGTCATTACACCTACTTACGCTAAAGCCTTGGTTCGCAGGTCAGAAGCACACGAGAAGCTTGAACACTTTGAAGAAGCTGTCGCTGGTGAGAACACAGAGGAGTTATGTCTTAGTTGTTGTTGTATAGGTTAAATGGAAGAGTTCACTTCCGAGTCTTTCTCTTTTTTTTCTCATATGCAGATTTGAAGAAGATCTTAGAACTTGATCCTTCGAATGATCAAGCTAGGAAAGGGATTCGACGCCTTGAACCTCTTGCTGCGGAGAAGCGAGAAAAGATGAAAGAAGAGGCTATAAGTAAGTTCTGAGAGTATCCCATTATAAACCTTGTTATCTTTTGTAATCAGCATCAGTTGTGGTTCTTTGGTGTCACATATCCCTGAGTAGATGTATTTGTGTCTGTAGCTAAGCTGAAGGAGATGGGAAACTCAATTTTGGGTCGATTTGGGATGAGCATAGACAACTTCAACGCTGTTAGAGATCCCAACACTGGCTCCTACTCTCTATCCTTCCAAAACTAGTCACTATATCATTATGTTGTTCTTTCTACCGCTTGATTTATAGCAACAAAATGGTTAATATTGCAATGTGTTATGTTCTTGACGCATTGGTAGTGAAATGATGAGCAATCTTTTTGGATTTTAGTATAGCTGTAAATTCAAAATTCAATGTTACAACTTACAACAATGGATAACGTTCTCACATGATACAGAAAATACAAGTAGTCACTATTGAATCCCTTGAAAACTTGTACGTCTTTTGTGTGTTACAGATTGTGTGTTATGGCATGCTGCTCCAAGTACTCTTTGCTGTTCATTTCTGTTAACCTGCGTGTAATAAACAAACTCACTTGAAGAGCAAGAAACTTAATAAAGCTTTTAGGTTATATACTTTACTGGTTGTGTCTTTCAGTTACATTACCTACTGATGGTTCTATCTTTGGCAAAACCTAACTCGTTGTCCACGCATAGCTCAGAGACATCGTTCTTTCTTGACCTCGACGACGTTCTCGGAGACATTGATTTCGCATCAGAGATTGTCACAATCTTTTCCAAGAGTTCTTGAGGAGTTGCTTCAGCTGTACACAACAGCCTCGCTCTGTTCTCATACATCACCTGCAACTCGGTTTGATGAAAGGTTTGGTTAATACCATCTTAGAAGACTACAAAAGTTAAAAAGAGACAGAACCGGGGAACTGCATACATCGACTAGCGTGACGAATCTATAAGCAGCAGTCCGGTTATGAAGCCCAAAGACAGGTACTCCTTCCAATGCAAGTGTATGAAACTTCTCTGCAACATCAGGACAAATATGAGACAAGAGTTGGTTGGTCTGGCAGATGAGAGAGAGTAACTTACTGAACAATCCGAAGTAATCAGCAGCTCCAAGAGGTCGGTCGCATAACTCTTCAAAAGGGAAGTACGCACATCCATTAGCACCTAATGAAACCTGTTCATGACGCAGAGAACTAGTCTGATGATGAACTTATACAGGACACAAACATAAGTGATGTTGGGATACTAACTATACCTGTAACTTTCTTCCCATGACCACTTCAACTACCTGTGGACGCGCAACAACGTTGCCTCCAATAAGTTCTTGGAACTTCTGTTTCAGAAGGGTGGAAAGATCTGTACCGATAAAATAGAATCCTTGCTCAGCCTGCACAAGTCCAACAAACCATGCTGGTTACTAAACTCTACTTTAGTCTGAAGCCAAGACAAGTGACCTAGGGAGTTTCTTTGAGTTATACCGAAGTTAGTTTCCGGTAATCAACGGCTGAGCCAATCTCATGAACCACATTCCTTTCCTGCAAGGATGGAACTTCTATGAGAGTCAGGAAGAACAAAAAAAGCTGGAAGTTGATTGATGGAAGTAATGGAGATACCTTTAGTGAGGCAATGAAAGGTAGGAAGAGATCTCTCTGGAGTCCTCCTTCATAGAGTTTATCAGGATTCCTATTTGATGTGGCAACTAGAATCTACATTTAATAAAAAAAGTCAGCTACTATGACATTGCTGAAGTTGATTATAGCAGTGTAATGTAACACAAGGACCGCACTTACTATGCCATTACTGAAGAGATGTCCAAAGAGTCGGTTAAGTATCAGAGCATCTGCAACATCAGTTACCTGTAGTAACAGAAACACAAGCCTTAATGAAAAATGGGTTGAACCAAAGATGATCAGTTTCAAGAAGATGATATATGTAAGAAGAAGAAGAAGAAGATACCATGAACTCATCTAGACATAATAAGATTGCATCATGAGCTATCTCTTGTGCAACAACTTCAAGTGGATCTGATAAACCCTTGTGCTTCTGCATTAACATTTTGAAGCATAATCAAACAGCTATCTCAAGCAGATAAACAAAGGAAGTTTGATCATTCATACTTGTAATCGACTATGAACGGTTAACATGAAATCATGGAAATGTATCCTCTGCTTCTTCCATGTGCAAGGCCTAATGAGACACGAAGGAAGATCATGAGCCTCAATGCTATGATAATAATGTGATCATACAAAAAAACTTACAATTGATCAAAGAATAAGTCCATCAACATGGTTTTCCCTGTGCCTACACCTCCATAGAGGTACAGTCCTTTGACGGGCGAGACAGTAGACTGTGGCATGATCCTAGACCAGAACCAACGGCTTCTGCTTCAGAGACAAAAGCCAGGTTAAGTTTCTCAATCCCAACAAAGAATAAAAGACTCAAAAGAAGAGAAGAACCACCTTGATGATTTATCAGAAGTGTTGTAACGATCTAGACGACATGTATCTACTGATTCCACAAGCTGATCATGTAGTCTCTGAAGCTCTTTCAACGCACCTAGCTGCAACATTTCAAACAAAAAACCTTCAGCCGCAAGTAACATGAATTTAATCTCATTGATCAATATTTTTTTGTTAACGTACTTGGCAGATATCACCAGTCATGAGCTCGCCATCACTGATTCGTCTCTCATACTCAACAAGCGGTCCTGTTCTATTCACATCTGCTGTTTTACATATTACAATATCAACCATCATACTAAACTCTAACAAAACAAAAACCTCAGAGATTGGTCGAGTTTGATTAGAAAGAAACAAACCTGAGGATGAGACAGTTAGCTTAATAGCAGCATCAGCTGCTTCTACTGCCTCTGCTGATAAGCCTCTGGAGAAGCTTAACCTCGAAAACAGAGTTGAGTTACAAGTGTTTGCGTTCACCAGAGCTTCGTTTTGATGGACACCGACCAATAGTTTGCGGCTTTTTGAGGAGAAAGTTGATGAGTTGCGTTCTTGATTCCTCAGAGCCCATCTAATTCTACTTAGAGAAGACGATGATCTAAGGACTGGTCTCATCTGCGGATCAATGCAAAACTGAATTATGCTTGCAGAAACCAGAAGACGAACAATGAAACTACTAAGTTCAAAAAAAAAAAAAAGAAACAATGAAACTACTTCTTTAAAAACAGGGATGCATACAGTTTTGAGAATTGTCTAGTAAATGTATCACTATCACCAGAAAAATAAAACTATTTTTTTTGGTTTGCTTATCCAATGAAAGAAGAATCAAGTAGAACGCCCACAAAACTCAAAAAAAGAGAGGATAGAAATATTCAAAGCTATTGGCATATACTATTTGCATTATTGCAGTTATTCTTTTCTTGATATTAATATAAAAGTCTCACTACATGTGATGTAACGCTCAATAACAACAATAGATGTTACACAAACAGAGCAATAATTGATGAAGGAGACTCACCTTGAACTATGAACAGCTAGAAGTTTTAATTTTACAGAGGCAAAACAAAACCCAGGAAGAAAAAAAAAACTTTGAATCAAAATATGAAGAATCTGAACCGGATGAGAATTGGGCACAAGATGAAAAAGGGTGTGAGGAATTTATCACGCAATGGGATGATATATCTGGATAAGATACAGATAGAGAGAGAGGCCCAAGAAAGGAGGAGATTTTCTCAAAGAAGCAAAACAGCAAAGAAGAAGAAGATTAACAGTTAAGACTTGTGAGATAGAGACGTGATCAAAATAGGATAGACCTTCTTTTATCGCCTGAGACACGTGTGTATCTCTGTTTATTTTTGTTTAATTATTGAATAAGTAGTGGTATCCGCTAATTATTGGATTGTTAATGTTAAACTTATATGCACAGTTGTTTTCCAGATCATGAGAAAATCAAATATATTATTTGTATAATCCCCTTATTTAGAAGAGTTGACTTTGAAATTGTGAAGTAATGTTCTTGATATATCTTTTTCCATTTCAATGACTTACTAAACTTAACCCTACTTTAATGTATAACAAATACAAGTCAAATGAGATTTTTTTTTCCTAATAATAAAACTACATTAATTAAAAAAAGAAATACTATATAGTATATACTTATTCAAAATGAAGCTTCTCGATGTTGCGCTTGCGTCTCCCATAACGGTGGGGCCTAAGCTAGTTGCAAATGCCCATTCAAGGGCTAAGCATCTTCCACGTGGAATATACCGACGTGAATCCTTCTTCTTGGTCCCTCTCTTAACAAAAGAAAATTTCAACGGCCATCCTAAAAGAGTTTGGTCCCGTCAATAAATTCTCTTAAATTGTTGTATTTATATAGTAGTTGAATAATAATATTGTTTTGAACAGTCTAAATCCTAGAAAAACAAAAGATTTTTCTTTTTTAATCTTGAACGGTAGATAGATGAATCATAGTCATGGCCCATGGACCTTAACGGTGACTGGTTGCATCACGCATGCTTCACACGTGCCCACGTCAGCTCTTACATTGGTAAACATGTCTCTATCCAAACCCCGTAGTTGTTTATTTTCCTAACACCAGCAGCAGACCGGGCCGAACATGGGCTTCAATAGAATATTGGGCCTTGGCCCATAAAACTTGAAAATCTTCAGTTTTATTTTACTCATCGGAAGCTCAACAACTATCGTCTTCTTCGATCGATCTCACATTTGACTTGTCTCTTAAGCTGATTGTTAATGGCGAATCAAGGAGCAAAGAAGCGGAAGGATGAGAACGCTCGACACATGGCTAAGCTCCGTCGAATCATCATCGCTTGCAACGTACTTCCTTCCCCTCTTTCTCGAGCATAAAGCTGCAAACTTTCGATATAATTAGATTCGTTACTTCGTTGATTTGATCGGATTGGTTTATGTGGTTGGGTATCTCAGGTTGTGTACGTGATAGTGAGGATGGTGATTTTCCATTCGAGCTTTACGTGGAAGCATTGGATTGGTCTTGTGGTGACGTCGATAGGTTACGGGGTGCCTTATAAGTTTCTCGATGGGATGGCGAAGCCTAGTGTTAGTGATGATGGTGAGCTTATTGATGGTGGGTTTGACATGAGCACTGGTGGTATTTGTGGGTACGTTTTTGTTCTCTTTTTTTTTTGTCTGCTAAGAAACAGAAAGTGTCTGCCTTTTTTTTGTCTCAGTGTCTCTATGTATGATTAGTTTTGTCCATAGATTGTATATTCTTTAGTCAGGAGTAGTGTAAAGAGGACTGTTTGAAATGTGATGTTTGAGCCACCACTTATGGTGGAGAGGATTTGATAATAGAGTCTTCTATATTCATCACAAGCCTAACTAAATGATCTTTGGTCCTTGTAGATATTTGCACGATGTGCTCTACATCACTTGCTTCGTGCAGCTGGCATCTATCATCTCTGGAAAGTTTTGGTACACCTATCTAGTGGTACGCCCATCTGAATACTACTTAGACAAGCTATAGATTGCAGCTTCTGTTGGAAAATGATGATGAGAACTTCTTCTTCTTCTTTTTTTGTTGCTTTTAGATTCCTGCATTTGGAGCGTACAAAGCTTCTGGGTTGATTAGAGGATTCATGTCACAAGGTTCAGAGGTAATCACTTAGTTTTGAATACCTCTCAAAGTCATTTTTGAACAAGGGAGCGTTATTGATAAAATTGACTGTAATGTATCTCTGTGACTGAACTGTAGGGAGGTGTAGAGGATGAGAAAACTTGCAAAAAGAGGGAGAAGATGGAGAGAAAAGCTTCTAGAGGGCAAGCCGTCAGGACAAGATCACGATGAATGTGTTGACATCATCTTTAGCCAGCATAACTTGGGAAAATCTTTCCTCAAAACATACAAAATGCAAAATCAACGGGCAACAACACTCGGTCTTGGCTTTGCAAAGTCCTTTGTTGTACGGTTGTAGCTGTCTTTTACACTGTTTGAATTGAATGGATGTTGTTAATGTTGAGATTGAGGTTTTTAGTTATCCTGAGTAAATTCCTGTCTTTACACTATTTGAGTTCATGGATCTTATTTAGATGAAACAACTTCTTCATAGCTAGAGCATTGACTGTAAGTAGCTATGGAGTCATTAAAGAAATGATGAAAAAAAGCTTGGAACTCAAGAGACACCATTTTGTGTTTCGTTTTTTTTTTTTTTAACACAAATTGACTATTTGAGAACACAAGTATTTGATAATAGACAGAACATGAGACAACAACAAAACAATCTTTGATGAAACCTAAGTACATATTGTTTTATATACAAAAAGAAGAAGCTGGCATGTACTTTGATATCTTTGGTATTTGGGTTAGTACTAATAATATCAACTGCTGATTACGGGGTAGAGGTTGAACTCACGTTCCAGTGTCCATAACGATTCATTCTTGTTATTGATACTCAGCGTATACTCCTGGAAATACCCACTATATGTAATCACCGATACCGTCGCCCTGGAAAAGAGAAACATGAAAGATCAGACAAGCCTTTTTGTGGAAATGTTCTGTTCCAAAACAAGCCGCAAGACTTCTCATCTTACCTAATAGATGTAAACTGAGATGGAGATGATGTTCCTTCAAGTTTGTCTACCTTCCTAACCACTGCATAACTGTTAAACACAAGCAAACAACAGCCAATAAACCTCTTTGAGTTATACATAGCGTAATAGGTCATTTAGCAGCTTCCAAAAAGAATAGACTTCCCACCTTCTAATTCCGGAAGAAACTGCATTCTGAAGCACGTGATGATGCGCTGGGTCTAGTGCATCACTCACGCTGTCGGGAAGAACTGATCCAAGAAAGCTAGTAGACCTTTTGCTTCTGCCACAAAGAAAAGATGAATAAGATTCTGAAAAACTGTTAGGAACCTCAGTGTAAGGGAAAAGTAAGAGTTTGATTCTTAATCCTGACCTTTGGTTTATGGCCAACATTAAAGAGAAGGCATGAACAGAGCCTGAAGAGCTCGTTGCAATCAATATATCAGGTAGCTGTGTGGATGGTCCGAAAGAGAGTGAGTATATAGTTGATGGGTATGTTCCTCTCCTGAAACTATATGACTGCAAACACAAGAAAAGAAACATTTAAGAATCTGTAGAAAGACAAAATGTATTACGTAACTATTCATTCACCTTGGTTGAATCAGAAACAAGATGGACTCGGATCAAAGTTCCTTGCTCAGATGCTGTAGCAATATACATTCCATTTGAAGAAAGGGCAATCGCAGCCAATGGAGAACGATGTGCATCAATCTGTAATCGAGAACAAAACAATTAAGTTTGTTAATAGTATGCAACTCAAGAACTCAAATGGTTGATTCAAAAACCAGGTGAAGCAACTAGTAAACCTCACTGTGAGACTGCAAATCCATGACGTTATAAACCAAAACAGCTCCTTTCGTTGTACTAGCCGGAACAGCCAAAAAGCAGCCTTCAAGACTCGGAGAGAACGCACAGAGACCTGCTCAAAGATAAGAAAAGATACTCTTGATTTACAAAAAAAGCTACTACAAAAAGTTGGTGAAGGAAACTTGCTGAGCTACCTTTTGGATTTGGCGCGGTGTCAATAGTATCAAGCATAACAAGCGTATTCAAGTCGTACACGAATGTCTTCTCCACAAGCACAACAACAAGCCTGATAAAAAAATCAGTCAAAGCACCACGGATTCACTCTCAAAGGACAAATCAAAAACAACCTTTGCTGAGTTTGGTAACTAACCGTTTCTTGTTCATACGGACAGCGAGTATAGAAGTCAAAAAGTTGAGTTCTTTAAGAGGAGCACCCTTTGTGGTATTGAACAAGCAGAGCCGCCGTGGAGATAGAGAAGCCTATATATATAAAACTTTCCCAAATCATACAAAGATCAAATCCAATCACCGTAACTAAAAAAAAAATGTTGATAAAACCACAAACCTGTTCACCAGCTCCAACAAGTGCAAGAAGATCAGAGCTATACAACATCTCAACAATAACAAAAGCTCCAGCAGCTATATACCAAAACATCAAACAAATCAAACTTCAATACATATATATCATCATGATCCTATGCCAATTTAATGTATGCATTACAAGGATCACATTTTCGATTAACAAAACCAAGTTTCTATCAAACCCATCATCCTAATCGCTCAGAGATTCAATACAAAAGGTCAAAGCCAAACATAAAGTTTGATCCTTTTAATGATAAAAACTTACCTCGTTCATAACAGAGTCTGCCTGTAGTGGAATCGAATATCTTGAAGGAATCTCTCGAACTTATCGCAAACCCACTGCAAAAAGAAAGATCGAGCAGCCAACATCAGAAAGGTAGCTTTTGAGTTACGTTTTCACCGAACCAGAAACCAAAGAAAAAGGCAGCAACTTTCCCGGAAAATCCACGAAAGGAATCGAATTTTTGTTGTTGTCAAACTCACCTGTTATCTTGATTGAAAGAAGCACAGTAGATAGAAGAAGATGGAGACGACTGATTCGCCATGTCACCAAATTGTATAAAAAGACTCTCTCTTTCGTTTGCTTTATATATATGCTCTCTGTATTCGTCTTCAACCTCTTGTTCTCTACCTCCAAAACGCTGCGTTTCGTCTTCTTTTAACTGTTTGTTGCTGGGTGGAGGAGGAGGAATGTGACTGCTCTCTTTTTACTTTATAGATATGCTCTGTTGTCGTCTTCCTCCTCTTGTTCTTACCTCCAAAACGCTGTCGTTTTCTTCTTCTTATACCTGTTATGTTGTTTGAGTGAGGTGAAAATGTAACTCAGTTAATTGTTGGTTCGTGATAAGAAACTGAAAGTGACACATGAGAGTCAAAGTTACACAAAGTTTCAAGCCATAAGCGTTACTGTACGAGGACCACAAACAGCAACACAGGTTATGATAACAACTAAAGAAAAGTATTGATGCATATGAGAGACAAAGAGGTCAAACAACATCACTCTCATATAGTGTTTCTGGCTTTGCCACAATAACCACAAGAAAAATACATACCAAAGTGTGTATACACATCATCAACATAACCAACACAGGATCTCAAACTATGGAGAAAAATTTAGCATCATTCACCAGTCACCACCATATACATGTCTATATTATAAAAAACTGTAGAGCTTCTTCTTCCTTAGAGGTTTGTTTACGTTCTTTCTGTGTGGTTATCTTGGACCGGACAGCTCCATAGCTAACAAATCTAGAGGCTGCTGATCATCGTCATCATCGAACGCCGAAGAGCCAAACATTTGATAAGTTGGATCATTGCAATGTGAAGTAGTAGACAGAGATGAGTTTGTCTTGAAAGAGATGTTGGCATGGTAGAAATGTGAATGGTTATGAGAAGCAGCCCATTTCTCTGCTAAACCGTCTCCTTCCAGCATCAGAACCACTTCAGACATTTTGGGACGGTGAGCTGGGAGATACTGTGTGCATAGCAAAGCCACTTGCAACATCTCTCCAACCTCAATCTTATCGTAGTTTGTCCCAAGCTCTCTGTCCACTAACTCCTCTACTTTCATCTCCTCATGCAGCTTCCTCGCCTAAACACAAAGTTACAGTTTGATCATCATATATAAAGTAATCAAAGAAAAATGTGATTCTCTGAGTGTCTCATTTGCTTACCCATTCAAGCATAGCTCCTTTCTGGCTAGCGGTTTTACCAAACTCAAGAGCTCTCAAACCTGTTATGAGCTCAAGCAAGAGTATACCAAACCCAAACACATCGGTCTTCTCAGAAGACTGACCAGTGGAGAGATACTCAGGCGCAATGTGGCCAACCGTGCCACGGACCGCGGTGGTGACATGAGAATCCTCGTGGTTGAGGAGCTTGGCAAGACCAAAGTCACCAACAACAGCTTCAAAGCACTCGTCCAAGAGTACATTAGCCGCTTTGACATCTCTGTGGATGATCTTTGGATCACACTGCTCATGTAGATACAACAAACCTCTCGCTGCTCCAATAGCAATCCTCTTCCTCATGTTCCAGTCCAATGCCGGTTTAGCTACATCAGTTAAAACAAAAACTGGTTAAGAGTCAATGAAAATGAGACTTAGAGCTGACGATTCAAGAGTTGTACTAACATTTAAGCTTCAAGGCGACGCTGCCATTGGGCATGTAAGGGTAAACAAGAAGCCTTTCACTAGAAGTTTTGCAGTATCCGATTAACCGAAGCAGGTTCCTATGAACAGCTAAGCTGATCATCTCTAGCTCGGTTCGGAACTGTGAATCTCCTGTAGTTCCATTAACATCTTTTAACCGTTTCACTGCAACCATAGTCCCATCTCCTAGCTTCCCTCTGTAGACATTACCAAACCCTCCAGCGCCGAGAATGTTTTTGGAACTGAAACCATCTGTAGACACATGGAGTTCTCTGAATGTGAAGCTCCTTAGGTTCCCTAGTCCTTGTAGCCCTTCCTCTTGCTTGTCTGCTAAAAAAAAGGCAAAACTTAAAACAACTTCATGAATCAAAAAGTTGTATATAAGTACAAACGCTCAAAAGCAACGAACCGTTTAAGTTAAGGATCAGTAGCGTTCTTTGTTTCTTCCGATACCAACATAAGAACCCCAGAGCAAGGGTTAGGAAAATAACAAAGCCAAGGCTTACACCGAGCGCTATAGCCAGTCTATTAGACCTGCCTCCTACACACATACTCAGAGAATAAGAATGATTAATGAAACGATGGATAACAAATGATGCAAGAAGGAGAGTTTTTACCTGATGAGGAGCTCAGAGAAACAGATAGAGGACTTGGAGTGATTGAACCAGAACAAATCTCAGGTGGGCTGTTTCTACAAATCAAAGGGTTCCCAGCAACACTACACTCAACAAACAAAGCAGAAGCAAACACTTAGTCCTGATTATATTATAAATTTTTTTAAAAAAAACACACAAAACAAGTGTTTTTTCTTACTTGAATGTCCTGGCTGGGAACTTAGGAACAGGGCCACTGAGATTGTTGTAAGACAAGTCCCTAAATTACAACAAAAAAAGAATCAAAATTCAGAGACAAAAAGACAATCTTCATAAGGTAATAGGAAGAGGAAGAAAAGACAAATCTTTATATAACATAATACTTACAAGAAGGTGAGATGAGGGATTTGAGACAAAGAAGCAGGGAAGGGCCCAGACAATGAGTTGTTGTTCAGTCTCCTATTTGAAAAAAAAAAATCAATTCGTACGAGGTTAAGATGGTGAGTTTGTAATGAACTGATTATCAAATCATTAGATGGTGAACAAGAAGAAGCTCACAGATATTGAAGGCTGCTTAGCTGCTGGACGGAAAGTGGTATCTCGCCGGAGAATTTGTTGTTGGAGAGATCCAAAGTTTGTAACTTTGGAAGTAAACCGAGCTCCGGTGGGATTTTGCCGGAGATGTTGTTGTTCTGCAATGACCTTCAAACAAGAAATAGGAAGCTGAAGTTTAGAAATACAAACAAAAGAAAAGTCTTTTTTTTTTGACAAAAAAACACATATTTTTTGGGAAGAAGACAAGAGAGGATGGAGGAACCGAGGTTGTCGGAATCGTACACTTGTCCGAGATTAGTGAGGTTTCCGATTGACTCAGATAGAGTTCCCGAGAGAGATTGGCTTGGAGCTCCTCTAAAACAGTTGGAGAGAGAGAGAAAGAGTGAGACTTGTTGCCATTAATGAACTCTATAGAGAAACAGAAGAAACGAAACTGAAACTAAACTCACAGGCCGGTGACGAGGTTGTCGGAAGAGCAAGTGATCATAGCCCAGCTACAAGGATCAACTGAAAACTCGTCCCAGTTGTTCAAAGCTCCGCGAGGATCATGCAAACCGTTCTTTATATTTATTAACGCCTCCACTGTTACATCATATATTAAAAAGATTGAATTTTTAAACCAATAGGAACAAAAAGAAACGGTCTTCAGTATTGTAATGTTTTTTTTTACCTTCGGGGTTTCTAGGCTCGGAAGAGAGGGCAAGAGTTGAGAAACAGAGGAAGAAGAACAAGTAGAGGAGATGGAGTTGATTCAAGTTCAACATCGTGGTCTTCTTAGTTACCACCACCGTGGAAGGTTTAGGTAAGGAGAAGGGAGAGAGCGTTATTATTATTATTTTTAGTTGGGGTTGTGACCACAAACACACATAGCAAAAGAAGAGAAAGCAAAAAGCAAACAAAGAAGAAAGAAGCGTCTCGGGTCTATCAAAGAAGTCTTTCTTTTCTTTCTTTTTCAACCTTCTTCTCAAACAGTCTCTCTCGCACAGGAGAGGAGAAGAAGGTAAAGAACAAGATGAGAGAGGTTTAAATGGAGAGAGAGAGGGAGAGAATCAGGGGGAAGCTGATACGGACTGTCGGACCCGGGATGGTGGAGGATGCTAGTCTACTCTACACTCTCTATCTCTCTCTCTCTCTTTTCTGCCTCCTTTTCTTATTGCTAATTTCCTATTTTTAATTAAATTTAATTTCTGATTATTAATATTTTTTTTACCTTTTATATTAAATTTAGTATTTATTCAATATTTGTTTGTGTTTTCAAAGCTTTAAAGTTATTATATTTTTTTAAGATGGATTTGGGATTTAAAGTGAAATCTCTAGTTATCTTATGTAAAATAACAAAAAATATATATATACTAGAAAACTACTGGAGTCTACTCATATGTATATCTAAGAGATTTCCCTATTATAAACTCTGCGAAATACATTTTTTTGTTGTTCAAATTTACAAATCTGTTTTATTCTGCATTTTACTGTATAATGAGAAAAAAAAAAGACAGAATTGATGTAATGTACCACCAGTGACAGGCTATAGGACTTAGGTGATTTTGTAACTCTAAAATTCGCTTCCTTTATTTTTTTTTAATGTTTTTTTCATCTCTTTCTTCCATCTCAATGGAAACAATGCCTTTACCACAAGATGAAATTTGATAAATTGCTGTCTCCCCACCTAATTTTGAAATTTAATGTAGTGATATATCCAATAATTCACATTTGTAGAAATTGTTATATATAAATGTCAAAACGCAATAACATGAGATCAGAGAGTGGTAACAAGAGAAACGAGCAACAAGTCAAGTAAAGCCTTGAAATAGGGATAATCCACACTTGCCTAATGAGGTGCTATTTATTTGTGATATTACACTATTTATGATAAGTCCCTATACTTTTGATTTATTTATTTTCTCTGTCATTATTTTTGCCCACTTTTTGTATTACTTTAATACTACGCCCTCCTCTAATAATTACTACGTCTTTGTCTTTCTTTTCCTTATTTTATTACTTTTTCTATCTTTTTCCCCTTTCAATCACGTCTTTCTTTACTGCCAGAACATTCATGACCCCCACGTTTCGAATGTATGTTTAATAAAGTTTTCGTATAAAAATGCTAGAAAATAATCAAGTTTTTGTTAACATTTACATGTACTAACTAATAAATAATCAATCATGCATTGCCCACTTTACATTTTCGCACATAACAATCTCGAACTCGAAGCTAATAAGAAACAAGTTTTTAGAAATTTGCATGTTCTTAATTAGATATATTCATTACATTTTGAAGTAGTCTATGTACCGAGTACCAAAAGTAAGAGCTCGTCAAAATGCCAAATTAGGATGAGCAATATGAGGTAAGCAATGAGATGCTTTGTAACCAATCACCTTATTTTCTCATCACATATTATCAATGATACTTCCTTATTACATCATGCATGCATCTTTGTACTTGTTTCATATATATATTCCCTAATTAACTTCATAATCTGTTCTTTACTCATATAATAATAATTCATGGTGGCCTTTTGTGATGGGTTCATTCACCCCCGAGATACACTGTTGAATGTTTCACAGGTGATTAAGAATCGGAATCAGATTCATTTGGCTGTAACAAATCAACCTAATTTGTGACTTAAAATTCTGGTCGTTCAAGAAAGTGGAGAAAGACTGAATGATGGGACAAATCGAGCTACATATCAACATTCTTATGCGTTTTGGCTTCTGTTTCAATCTTCTTCTTCGTTTTTTGATAAACCCAAAGACCCATACATTTTTTCTAGGTTGGAATGAGGCACTTCAAGATTCCTCCCAAGCCGACTTTAACCCAATACCTGACTTCTCACTCCTTTGGAAGGGTCATGCAAAACTACTTGGCTTTTATTTCAACCTTCTTATGTATTTTACAAATTTCAAGTATAATGTCAAAAGGGGGAAATAATTAACACTCATGAAGGGATTTATAAAAGTAGATTCATCTTCCCAATAATTTGCACCACATAAAAAATGTTGGTTATTTTTCGTTTCTATTTTCTTGAGTAATGTTTGTTTCATCTTTTTATCCACTGGACCATATTCTGATATGCATCAATTATAAAATGCTTTATTTCATTAAAGTTCTTTAAAAATATTATTTGTTACTTTTTTACCTTTCATGGTGGCCAATTGTATTTCCTTTGTGACTACTAACTTCACAATGTATAAGCATATCTTCATCGTTGTAGCAGAACAGTGTTGATTGTGCAGCCTAGCAATGGAACATGAGTCATCAATCATGAATTAATGGATCTTGATGTTATGTTAGTGTTCAAAAAAGTGAAGGAGTGGAAAACGCTCAATTTACCAACTATCATATTAATAACAATATAAAAATGCTGATTATTACCTGATTAAATCTCTATTTTAAAATATTTGTAAGACCATTAGAGTTTATATTAGTCCGGTGAATCTAATGACCTATAAAAATTCTAGTGACTTGCATTAGGTTAGTGAAACAATTTTACAAGCAAAACATGTGTTAATTGTATTTTAGTTTGTATAAATTAAGTTAAAAAGCCTACAGAAAGCAAACAAAGAAACAAATCAAAAGTAAAAAACATAGAATATTTCAAGTAGGCCTGGAAATTTTATCCGGACCCGAAGACCCGAGCCAGAATCAACCCGAAAATATAGGTTCGGATCCGGGTCCGGATCCATGCTAAAATACCTATTGGGTCTTTTTTTTGGATCGCCTCGGTTCGGGTCCGGGTCCTACCCGAGACCCGTTTGGGTACCCGAAAAACCTGCAAATAATTCTATATATTAGGTATATTTGGATGATTGAGTATATTTTTGGTATTTCAGATTTTTTTTTAAGTTACGGGTTCAGGTTTTCGGGTATAATTGTAGGTTTCGGGTAAAATTCTAGATTTTTAGAAAATATAATTCGGGTATTCGGGTAAAATTCAGGTATGTTTTTGGGGTTTCAGGTCTTATTTTAGATAATTTTTTGGGTATTTTCGAGTATTTTGCGGTTTTTCGGGTATTTTTAGAGTTTTTGGGTCTTTTTCGGGTCTTAAATACCCAGACCGACCCAGATCCGGGTATTGAAATTATAGACCCGAACCGATCCGGATCCGACAAGACCCGACCCGAAACCGATCCGAAAAATTATAGGTACCTATATAGATCTAAATTTCTAAGACCCGGACCCAGAGGCGGACCCACATAGAGTGAAGGTGGGTCAACTGCAACCGGTTAAATTTAGATATTTGGTTTCTAAGCTTTAGCTTGTAGTCTAAAGTTGCTCAAATAGTCACGGATTTTGACCTTTGACACCTCTAACCCGGTTTCAAATCCCTTGTTGCACTATTTTTCTAAAAAAAATTCATGCTTTTGTATAGGTTTTTTACTATTGCTTGGGCTTAAGTATAAATCATGACCCAGGTAAAAATATTTCTTGGGTCCACCACTGTCCGGATCCGACAAAACCCGATCCGAAGACTCGGATGCCCAGGCCTAATTTCATGAGAGAGAGGGATCAGAGCCAGGGGGAGAGTAAAAACTTGAGTTAATAAAAAAGGGAGAATGGGGGCAGCAAATCTTCGTTGGAGTGCGATTATTCTTCTGTGATTTCCCACTGCTTATGTGGTCGACCTGATCCTTCCACGTTCTCTAATTTTTTATACTTCTTTGCTATTTCTTGGTTATAGTTTATATATATGAGCAAGTGAGCATTGTTATAGTTCTAAACAAACTAAGGGAAATACATGTAGTCAAGAAATAAATTGAATATAGATCGTTATTAGTTGTGTTACAAAAAAAAAAGATCGTTATTAGTTAGCAAGCTTTTTTTTTACTTTTTTTTATTCTTTCAGCAACTTTCCATATATAAAAATAGAAAGAGATAGACTAGAAACGACATCTCTTATGTCAATTACACCAAAGGGATATTAAATGAATGGAGCAAATATTAATTTTTTCTCCGAAATAATTACCTAAAAAGAGGGGTCCATAACATAGTTTTTTCCAATGCTAATTATTCCATATGTTCGCCAAAGCTGAAAACCGAATTGGTATGCAAAAGGTTTATCGACGGCGTTAATAATTTTGATAATATATCAAAGTCTTTTCCATAGCAAAGAAATGTAGAATTTATATCTATTTTTTTAATTTGATTTGATACGTTGTGGTCAATCACGTTAGGTTGGTACTTGATATTTTGTCTTCTACCAAATCCTAATTGGTAGCTTTTTTCAGTTTGAAACTAGAACAAATTAGAAAACAATGGCCAAAACCCAAAAGTGCTCGGATGAACAAAGCGGTGATTAAGAATTTGGATGACGAAAAATACTCCTGAAATAATAGCCCATAATGATTTATACCGAAAATTTAAAGCCCATATTCAATATGCCTTTTTGCTGCACCCCCTTTGTTGTCCAACCTTTAGAAAATCAATGCTACTCGTGTTTTTACATACTATAAAACATCTGCTCCGAATTGTTCTGTTATATTGTAAATTATAATACTTTGAAGTTAAGAGGTGGAGATAATACTAACGATGCATGTGATCTACAGGCTCACTTGAACGTTAATTACCACTATTGGCAATATCTAAGTTTCTTTTTTGAAAAAAAACTGTCAATATCTAAGTTTAGCACAAAGTATCAAAATGTGTAGGGTTTACTTTATAGAACTGCTTCTTGCATTGAAACACTCTCTTTTTCTCTTACTTTTAATTTTCTTTTATCTTTGCTCAGATGATAATTTCATTTTTCTAATCATTCCATAATTGAACATATACTGATTAGTTGTACAGTTGTATTACTAGTGTACGTAATAGTTGAGTAAAAGCCCTAAATAAGTAACATAATGAGTAATAAAGTTATCAGGTTTTACGGCGTTATGGAAGGCACAATCCCGTAGAAATGTAGAACCATGAAACAACCATCTCCCTCTCTTCCTTTAGAGTCTAGAGTCTTTAGACATAAATCCAATTTCATCAGCAATGTACATAACTACATATGTATACAAATAATGCAATATCATCGCCAATATAAATACACACATTTAATCCATGGAAAAGCCGAAAACAAATCCTTGGAAAATGACATATATATAATGGCTTAAAATTAAAACGATACCCTGCTCAAAGCTCTTGGCCTCTTACAGTCAAGTTCTTGCATAATTGATGAAAGTAAATAGTACACAGATTTTTTTTTTGGCAAGAAGCAATAACAAGTTATTTGTTTAATAAATGAAGTATGAAAACCACACAGCAAAATAAAATTTCAGAGCGAGGAAAGTAGTGTGTATAAAGTGACAATGCGACCAGGAGCTTGAGCCATTCTGGCAATACCACTTCTTCCCAAAGTGTTACACTTATCTTTCTCAATTAAAGGAAATAATTAAAGACATAATAAGTAATGAATCTGATCAACGACATTGACGAGTTAAAGCGGTGATTAAGAATTTGGATGACGAAAAATACTCCTGAAATAATAGCCCATAATGATTTATACCGAAAATTTAAAGCCCATATTCAATATGCCTTTTTGCTGCACCCCCTTTGTTGTCCAACCTTTAGAAAATCAATGCTACTCGTGTTTTTACATACTATAAAACATCTGCTCCGAATTGTTCTGTTATATTGTAAATTATAATACTTTGAAGTTAAGAGGTGGAGATAATACTAACGATGCATGTGATCTACAGGCTCACTTGAACGTTAATTACCACTATTGGCAATATCTAAGTTTCTTTTTTGAAAAAAAACTGTCAATATCTAAGTTTAGCACAAAGTATCAAAATGTGTAGGGTTTACTTTATAGAACTGCTTCTTGCATTGAAACACTCTCTTTTTCTCTTACTTTTAATTTTCTTTTATCTTTGCTCAGATGATAATTTCATTTTTCTAATCATTCCATAATTGAACATATACTGATTAGTTGTACAGTTGTATTACTAGTGTACGTAATAGTTGAGTAAAAGCCCTAAATAAGTAACATAATGAGTAATAAAGTTATCAGGTTTTACGGCGTTATGGAAGGCACAATCCCGTAGAAATGTAGAACCATGAAACAACCATCTCCCTCTCTTCCTTTAGAGTCTAGAGTCTTTAGACATAAATCCAATTTCATCAGCAATGTACATAACTACATATGTATACAAATAATGCAATATCATCGCCAATATAAATACACACATTTAATCCATGGAAAAGCCGAAAACAAATCCTTGGAAAATGACATATATATAATGGCTTAAAATTAAAACGATACCCTGCTCAAAGCTCTTGGCCTCTTACAGTCAAGTTCTTGCATAATTGATGAAAGTAAATAGTACACAGATTTTTTTTTTGGCAAGAAGCAATAACAAGTTATTTGTTTAATAAATGAAGTATGAAAACCACACAGCAAAATAAAATTTCAGAGCGAGGAAAGTAGTGTGTATAAAGTGACAATGCGACCAGGAGCTTGAGCCATTCTGGCAATACCACTTCTTCCCAAAGTGTTACACTTATCTTTCTCAATTAAAGGAAATAATTAAAGACATAATAAGTAATGAATCTGATCAACGACATTGACGAGTTTTGAAACTCATTTTTCTTATTCTCTAACGAAAATACTCTCTTGCCCCCCACCCCCCCGCCCCCCCCAAACAACCAATACAATATTCTTGTAATACTCAGTATCCTCCATTTGTTTTCTTCTGCAAAAGAAAATTTCAAGAAGAACAAAAATCAGATAAAACATAAAACAACATGAACAAGAAAGAGAGAGAGGAACTGATTTTGGTAAAGAAGAAGAAGAATGGTGTGTAAATGATCGGTAAGAACACATATTTGCTTCTTCTTGTTTATTTCACCTTTTGTGCATTTTTCTCAGCTTTGTTATTTTGCTCTTTATTCGTTTCGTCTGAGAGAAGCCTCCTTGTAAACTTGACCAAAAAAAGAAACCACCTTGTAAACGTTACCTTCTCTTTCTCTCGTAGTAAGACATTATTTGGAAAACTAATTTTTCCCTGATTATAACAAGGAAAATAACCTAGTTTCTATTAAAAGAAGCTAGCTATTTATGTGATTTCTACCTTTGATATGGATTGACTTGCTGGAAACCTACGTTTTGATTCCTGATCGGCTTTGTTCATTTATTTAAGAAGAATATAAACCAAATTCATTTGTAAATTAATAATCTTCAATTTCGGTCAAATTGTATTAGATGTTTTATTATTCTATAACAGGTAGGGATTCTTTTGTCAACATGTTATTACAGATTTAAAGGTAGGTTACTTTAAGTTCACTATATTTTAATTGTCATAGTAAATTGATTAGGAAACCAATATGGCTATTAATATGATTAAATTAGTATAAGCTTTAAGATGGTCTGACCAGTAACATGTGCACCACCCTAGTTGAAACTAGATTTTATGGAGACTATCACCACCAATCACTATACAAATCTACATATTTTCCTTTTGACATGGTACACACGCAAATATATCTATATATAATTGGGGCCCGTGTAATAGTTGAACCGAACCGGAACTGAAAATTTGTGGTAGGTGTTGGTTGTGTTGCATTATTGCATAGGAGAAAGATCTAACGGCATAGAGAACTACACGTGTACGAAAATTATAAGAGTAGGATGAAAGAACCAGAGAGAGATGTAATGACTTGTGACTTGCGAGGTGAAATGACAGAGGAAATCAGGCCTGGGCATCCGGATGTTCGGATCCGGTTCGGATCGGATATTTTCGGATCGGGTTCGGATCGGATATTGTCGGATCCGGGTCCTTCGGATCCTAGCAATTTAGATCCATATAGGTACCTATAACTTTTCGGGTCGGTTTCGGGTCGGATTTTGTCGGATCCGGATCGGTTCGGGTCTATAATTTCAATACCCGTAAAATACCCAAAATTTTTGGGTATATTTCGGATCCGGATCGGTTCGGGTATTTAGGACCCGAAATACTCAAACTGGATCCGAAAACTCTAAAAATACCCGAAAAACCACAAAAATACCCAAAATTTTATCCAAAATCAGACCCGAAAACCCAAAACATACCCGAATTTTATCTGAATACCCAAATTATATTTTCTAAAAATCTAAAATTTCACCAAAAACCTACAATTATACCCGAAAATCCAAATCCGAAACTTTAAAAAAAATCCAAAATACCAAAAATATACCCAATCACCCAAATATACCTAGTATATACAATTATTTACGGGTACTTCAGGTATCCGAACGGGTCTCGGGTAGGACCGGGACCCGAACCGAGACCCGCAGGTCCAAAAAAAAAAGACCCAATAGGTACTTAGCATGGATCCGGACCCGGACCCGAACCTGTATTTTTGGGTCGGTTCCGGTTCGGGTTTTCGGGTCCAGGTAAAATGCCCAAGCCTAGAGGAAATGCAGAAAAATATGAAAAAGAGTTGTGAATGAGACAAAATGTGCTTCCTCTGTCCATCGTAACACTGTTTTACCTCTCAGAACCATATTTTTGTTTGTAGATTTGTTTCGCGGATCCAAAATTAATTGGATCCTGCATGGAATGGTGAGATTATGAGTAAACCATTTACAGTTCATCGGCTCTTCCGAGTTCCGACTGGTAATCATGGTAGTGTTTTGGTTTAAACGTTGATAAAATTCAAACCCTTGAAATGACCTGCTAGTTCCGACTGCTAATCATGGTAGTGTTTTGGTTTATGGCTGAAGGGTTGGCGGTGAGAGAAGCTCTTTCCCACGCCCTACACATCGGCATCTCCAAAATCTGGCTCAGATCAGATTCTCTATCGCTGATCAAGGCGATAAATTCGTTTTCCAAGCCGATGAACCTCTACAGAGTTCTATCGGACATCGAATGTCTTTCTGCGTCTTTTGAATTCTGTTGTTTTTCCTTTGTCCCTAGAGAAGAAAATGGGCCTGCGGACAATCTGTCCAAAACCTGCTTGTATCACGCTGCTACCATTTGGACTTGAAGCCGGTTTGAAGTTTAAAAAATTTCAGTTGCTCAGAAAAGAAAAAAAACTTGTGTTTTCCAATTTCGTGTTTGGAAAACATCCCGAAACGAATTGTTTAGACCATTAATTTTCACTTTATAATATTTGATTAATGTAATTGAAATAAAATTTCTAAAAATCATTTCAATTTGTTTTAAAATTTTTCTAAATTATTGTTTCTACCAAACTTTATGATCTTTGAGTTACAATTTTTGAATTACCAAGATATTCGGAAAAGCAACCCACTAATCAAACAAAACCAAAATTATACTGGACACAAGAAAAAGAAAAAGCAAAATATTCGGAAAAGAAACCCACTAATCAAACAAAACCAAAATTATACTGGACACAAGAAAAAGAAAAAGCAATAGATGTAGACATCATACTAATTAATTTTTCCAGTGCACGTATCTGGACGCGGTTAGGGACGATATTCAAGTTTCATCTTTGTAATTTTCCTAAGAATATTTTGAGACGTATTTAATTATAGAATAATGGAACTGAGAATCGAAAAATGACTAGTGAGAAGTGAGAACACTTCTTGGAACGGCGCGGAAATAGTCATATCTCTAGTTGTCTATATTTGTTTGTAACGAACCTTAAATATTATTATTATGGCCGTCATTGGTAGAACATTAGCATTAACATTATATTCTACATTATCTAATTAACAATTATTAAAAAACATTTAGAGAAACATTTACAGACTCATTTAATTATGTTAATGTTTTCTAAATGCTCTCTCGCCAATGTTTTCATATGAATTTTTTTTTTTTACAGCAAACATTTACAGACTCATGTTGATTCTCATATGAAATTTTTAGAAGAGCATTTTCATTTATAATTTATAAAATTAAAGAAAATATATAATTAATTCATTTATTTTATTTAATAATATCATAAAAAAAATTTATATCCAGAAAATAAAATTTTGATTTCTAAAATTAATTTACAATAAAAATATGTTGTTTTAAAATAGTATTTCACATTTAAAATATAATTTAATTTATATAATTTAATTTATTTTAAATGTAAAAATTTATTTTTAAAAAATAGATATTTTAATTATAACATTTATTTTTAAATAATATTTTCGATATAAACATAATTTTTAAATTATTAATTAAAATAAATTAATTATATATCTTTTTAATTTTATATGTTAATATATATATATATATATATAGAAATATATTCACTAAAAATAAATATATTATATATTATATACTAATTTTTATAATAATTTTAAATAACATACTCATACTGCTCTACCAATCATTCTATTACACAGTTTAGCAAAAGTATACAACTCCTGCAGCATACTGCTTCTATAGCATACTGCTAATGCTAATGCTAATACTAATGCTCTATCAATCAATACCATATTTCACTTCTGGAGTAAATAATAAAAGAAAAAAATCAGTTACTCTTATTTACTCTAAAATTTTTCCAATCAGGTGAAAAACATTTCCTCCTTTTTTTTTTCTCTAGTTACTGTTAGAATAGACTAAAATACACAAATAAATTTACTCCAACTTAAGCAAGAGTAAATATGTTTACTCTACTTTACTCTCTCTCCCAATTTTATTTTTCCATTCATTTTTATGTATTTATTTTCCTCTCATTTACTCCACTTTTTTCAATCACGTGTTCAATTCTACTGAATTAGGAGAGCCTAGTATCACTACGGAGAAGAAAACAAGAATTTGGGGCCCTATATTATTATATGCGATGGTGAAAGCTAACAAATCGTTTGCAAGAGACGGAGCCCCGAAACACATCCTTCTCTTCTGAGATTTAAGAGTGCTGTAGTCTACGTTTCAAAGTATTATTTTCGATAACATCGATACTTTGTTATTTCAATAATGACCGACTTTAATAGCAATAGGTAACTCAAACAGATCATTTGCATGGGAAGAAGACATTAGACCAGAGCCGATGATCGCGCAGATCTTGATTGGTTTTAAATGTAAGAATATAGTGTTCAGAATAAAAATGATAAAAAAATGGGCATTCCAAAATAGCACATTTCTAAGTTTATGTCACAAAAATAGTTCTCAAAAACTAAAATGACTAAAATATTATTTTATCTTTTGAAAAATTTAAATTTTTTTTATTTTTTAAAATTTGAAATCTTATCCCAAAACCCACTCTCCAACTCTAAACCCTAAATCCTAAACCCTAAACTCCACCCTTTAACTCTAAACCCTCTAAATTAATTTACCATTGGGGTATAAGTGTATATTTTATCTTTTTTGATAAAATATTAAGTGCTATTTTGGTCATTTTTATTTTTATTGACTATATTTGTGACAAAAATTTTTTTAGTGCTATCCTAGTCATTTTTTCTGAAAAAAAAAATTTGTGATCTATTTTCAACATGTTAGAGAAGACATTAAAAACCGGCGTTAGTAACGCCGCGTTGCTTACAACTTGCGAATTATATAATTAATGGTCATGGTCTAGAAGACACGATACTGAGAAAAAAGGGGTTTAATACATTTTTCACCAAGTTTAACACTTATAATTCTTGGTAAAAAAACGTGCAAAATTATATAAGAGTTAACTACTTCCAAATTTCAGTTCCAATTACATAAGAATTACAAGCCCCTCAATATAGTGAAGAAAAAGTCATCAAAATATTTTTTATTCTATCCAGAGTCGTTTAGTAATTCAGTAATGATGACAGTATTTTATTTTTGCCATCACAGAAGTAACTTCTCTAAATTTCTCTTAAAAGAAAACTACATGAGAATGAGATACGCTAAGATAATATAAACATATACTCGCTCCGTATCAGTTTAATTGGTGTTTAAAGATTTTGATTTTGTTTTAAAATAAGTGATGTTTTCACAATTATAGGTGAAATTTAATGTCGTTTAAAATTTATGACCAATTATAAAATACTGCATTTTTTTATTAGTTGAATTAGTTTTATTTAATGTTATTTTATGTAACCAAAACCAATTACATAAATTTTTGTATTTTTTTAATATTTGTGTAAAAATCTTAAATACCTCTTAAAATGATAGAGAGGCAAGAGGGAGTAACTGATAGCGGCAGAGGAATCATTCTAATTCAAACAATTCTATTAATATTAGTAAGAATGATATCATTTAGACTTCAATAATGCGTGAATCATGTCCGGACAAATAGTCGGTCCACAACGGTTAGCAAGCTGTCCAAATAACAATATTATTACATAAAACGTGCAACATTAAAAACCAAGTTGATGGGTCGACCAAGTCCAATCTCATTTAGATACACACATACTTGCGTGTTTCTTCTCCATTGCTCCTTGTCTCTCTCTCTCCTTATCTCTCTTCTCACGTAATCAACTTCTCTCTTCGTGTTTTCTCAGCCGGTTAAAAATGGTTGACCAGAAGAAATTCGCTCTGTTTCTAGCAACTCCTGATTCAGAGTTCGTTAAGAAAGCGTACGGAGGGTACCACAACGTGTTCGTGGAGACGTTCGGAGACGAGGGAGAGCATTGGGACTCGTTTAGAGTCGTGGAAGGCGAGTTCCCCGACGAGAAAGATCTTGAGAAGTACGACGGTTTTGTTATAAGCGGAAGCTCTCATGATTCCTTCCAGAATGATCCTTGGATCCTTAAGCTATGTGAGATTGTCAAGAAACTTGATGAGATGAAGAAGAAGGTTCTTGGCATCTGCTTTGGTCACCAGGTTATCTTCTTCTTCCTCTTATTAGTTTCTTATCACTTGTTTATTGTTATTATTTTTGTTCACCAATTTAATTCATAGCTAGTGGTTTTAAATTGAACCTATTACTTATAGACGATATATTAAGTGCTAATTTTTTTGCTAAAGTATATTGCGTTAAACTTTATCATATTAGTTTATGAATGAAGTAGTACGGTATTCAATAAGTCATGACATGACAGTTAAGATCTATTGAGTTAACAAGTTAATCATACTCTTTATATAATTTTTTTGATTAGTGGGTGAAATATATACGAATGATAGAGTTGATCTAATGGCTAATATTATTGGATCACCTAATAGAAGTTTAAATAAAAATTAAATTGGATCACCGTAAGAAAGAGTATGATCTTCAAATAAAAATTAAATTAACATGGTTTAAAACACGCCATTCTAGCCAAAAATCCTAATTATTTTAAAAAATATTTGCAATAAAGTATTCACTTGCCGCTTACTATAATGTTTTCTATTGAGATGATAAGACTCCTCTAAACAGAAAATTTTGAACTCCTTTAGATCATAGCTAGAGTTAGAGGAGGAACAGTTGGGAGAGCAAGGAAGGGACCAGAGCTTAAACTTGGAAAGATAACCATCGTGAAGGATGCAATCACACCAGGAAGTTACTTCGGAGACGAGATTCCAGACAGCATAGACATCATAAAACTACACCAGGACGAAGTGTTGGTGTTGCCGGAAGGTGCCAAAGTACTAGCTTATTCAGACAAGTACGAGGTGGAGATGTTCTCCATTGAAGATCATTTATTCTGTATTCAAGGACATCCAGAATATAACAAAGAGATTCTGTTTGAGATTGTAGATCGTGTTCTTCGTCTTGGCTACATCAAGGTTTGTTTTACTTATATGATCATCATATAACATAACAATGGGAATAGAATGTGGTATCACTGGTATGTATCTGACGAGTTATGAATTACATTTGCAGCAAGAAATGGCTGATGCGGCAAAGGCCTCGATGGAGGGTAAGGGAGCTGACAGGAAACTTTTGGAGACGATTTGCAAGAACTTCCTCAAAGGCAGAGTTCCAGCTAACTAGTTGTTTCACTACCAAGTTATCTATTTGCCTCTTATTATATTGGAACATTTATGGATTTATGATCTTGCTTATTCATATTCTATGTATAACCTATTAATCTCAATCGTGACATATTTATCTATGTTTTCACATTTCCGATTTGGATATGATCGAGGGGTCTATATTAGAGGGAAAGTCTCCCATATAGGTAGTTGGAAGGTCAATCGTGACATATTTATTTATGTTTTCACATTTCCGATTTGGATATGATCGAGAGGTCTATATTAGAGGGAAAGTCTCCATATAGATAGTTGGAAGGTCAATCGTAACATATTCATTTATGTTTTCACATTTCCGATTTGGCTATGATCTAGAGGTCTATATTAGAGGGAAAATCTCCAACATAGATAGTTGGAAGGGATAAGTAATATGTAAGATAGATGTGGTCAATCAGTTTAAAACCAATTGTTGATAATTGGATTTGACTTATCTATCTTATATATTACTTATGATCTCTTCCAACTATCGATATAGAAGTCTCTGTCTCTGACAGTCCGGACATATGACTCAGAAACATAACCATAACTAAGGACACAATGAGATACTTGGCAGTTACTTTGGAGACCGGGTCTTCTCGTCTTTAGCCATTATAAAATGCCATCAGGACGAAGTGCTGAAACTCTGAGTCTGCCATGGTTCTTGCTTCTTCCGAGGTATGCCAAGCCGAGATGTTCTCAATAGGAGACCACTTCCCTGCATCCAAGGTCATCCGATTCCGAGTATAAAAAAGAGATTCTGTTTGAGATTGTGGACCGTGTCCTCGATATGAAGCTTATGGAGGTTTGTTCATGGATATGCTCTATGCTCACTTACAAAAAGAGTGTTCATGTCTTTGATGTCTTCAACTCCCAAACATAATGTATAAGTATTGCAATGTGAAGTAAAAACTTTCTGAAAGGCAAATCTGACCATGTTTAGTTTGCTATGAACCTGCCCTTTCCTTCACATCTCTGTCTTCAACAAACTAAGATGATCATTTATACTACCACATTTTTCTTATCGTAATGATGGAATACAAATCAAACGAAAAGTATAAATAAATATTCAATCTGAGTCAAAGGGATTCATAGAGAGATTTATATATATATGTAGTTATGTAAAATATAGTCAGCATCTTTGTTTTTAAGGATCATCAGCAGAGAAATCAGGTTCAGAAGGCTTCTGAAAAATCACAAGCTCTTTAGTAGACTTTGCTGCAATACGGTTCTGGTGAACTTTACGAAGTGCATTCGCTGCAAACTTAGAAGCCAAGAACGTAGCTCTAATGCTAGCAACCGGCCCTTCTCCTTCTTCTTCTTCCTCCTCTTCTTCCTTCTTAAGCTGCTCAAGTTTCTTCTTCTTCACGTACCGTCTCCACGCGGCTTGTATAAAAATAGCAGCCCAAGTCCTCCACTGCTGCGAGTAGAATCTGAAAGTATGCTGAACCTGCCTGCTGTGCAGTCTCCTGAACTGGCTCGCCACGAATTTGAGCTCATCAGCTATCAAAGCGAAGGCTTCTACTTCTGTCAAAGCCTTTGCGGTTCTTGTGGAGGAAGGTAGGTTGGAGCCGGACTTGGGATCAAGCGCCCATGTCAAAAGCTCTTCACCGCAGAAGTCTCCTTCTTTGAGCAAACTACGGTTGAAGAAACCACTTCTCCCACCGTCTGTCGTCACACTCTCGAGCCGGCCACGGATAATGAAGAGCATCTCGTTGACAGGGTCACCTTCACGGACCAGGTAAGATTTCTCCGTGTACAGACACGGCTTCAACCTCTCGCATATTGCATCAAGCAGCCTCTCTTCCATATTCTCAAACAGTGGAACCTGTAACAAGATGGTTTGGTTACATCGATGAGATTAAAGACTTATTAAAATAAGATTCTAACTTACTTACCCTTCGGACCAAAGCCAGACAGAGATGGCGTTTGATGTCTCTTCTCAGATCCTTTGGGAGGTTCTGAACCAGATTCTCTTCATCGACTCCTTTCGTCTCCAACCACTTGTACTGATCATAACGTCTGACTCGTTCTCTCAGGTCTGGTGGAAGCATCCGGTGATGCATCCACTGCTCGGAGTCACGTCTCTTCACTCTCATCTCCTCAAGCCGGATTGTGAGTGACTGGAGATAAGTCTGCATGTTCCCAATGAGAAGAGCAAAGAGTAGAAGCCCAGCAACAGCTAGTGCTATGGAGAATATGATCTCTCCAGGGTATGTACTCGTCTCAAGCCCTTGACCAAGTGTGCTGCATTTAGACATCAAACGAGGTTAGTCAATGTTCAAGACATGTGGTTATGACGTTATAAATGCGGATGTACCTGAGATTCTGAAGTCCCCACCACAAACAGAAGAAGTATTTAGCTACAAAGCTCTCAGATGAGACAATGCCAGAAGACAAGGCTCTCAAATAGATTCCAAAATCAAAAGGAGGATTGTCACCATCAGTCACATTGACAGGACAACTTTTCTGAAGAACAGACTCTTTGATAGTGTTCCAAGCAGCGTAGCCATCCATGTTCTCATTACCGCAAAACAGGTAGTTCCTGGTACAGTTCTGGCCATCAAGAAGACAAGCCCTCTTCCAGCAACCGTTGACTCGTTCCAAAGCCAGTAAGTACCATAAAGCCCCAACAATCTGAAAAGTAGATTTATCATTTATATGAACCGACAAAGGAAAGAGTACAAAAAGAAGTTAAAGTAACTGACATGACTAGCAAGCATGTAGAGTAGCAAGTAATAAGCTGCACCAGCCCAAGCTGTCTCAGCAAACACCCCCGCTGTTCTCTTGAGCTCTTTGCTTAAGGGATATATTCGAAAAAACCGCGGAATGTACTGAACTAAAATGATGGAACGTAACGCTTGCTTTGTTTCCAACACACTCCCACCTGTAGATGTGTAGAGAAATCTCCAAACTACAATCTGCAACAACAACAACAACAAAAATGACATAAACTAGTCATCATCTTAGTTCAATATGAAGCAGTGTTCTTAAAATCGGTTTTAGTCGGCATAACAATTTTTTTAAAGAAAAATTGTGTTAAAAAAATCCCGCCTAATCAATAATAGACTATAAAGCACCTAGTTACCGCCTAGCGATTTTTTGAAGCAATGAATCAACAAAAGTGTTTACTGTTATTACCTGTGGAAGTGGAAGCACAGAAAGAAAGTCAACGATGAAGTACTGCTGCAGATACCGCTTAGCTATCTGCGCAGGATCAATCACAAGCTCCCCTCGACCAAAAACTCTAGAAGAAGGAGCCACAAAAGCTGTCCTAAACTGCAGAGCCATCCGAAAGAGATAAAACACATCGATGAAAGTCCTCAGCGTTGTCGCAATGGTAGCTAACCTCCGGTCAATGCCGATACACTTGCCGCTATCATTAATAAACGGAAGATACAGGAAGAGCGGATCCACTGACACAGCGAGGATGCAGGAAGTGACAAAGAGCTTGTTGCATAGCAAAAGAAACTTGTCCTGTGGATCGAATATTTTCTTTTCAGATACTTTGAGATCTTCAGGAAACACTGCTCGCGAAACGAGACCGATCGATCTTCCTAAGGACCAGAGACCTTTGGAGCCTCTTCTAAAACCTTTCTTAAAGGAACCAGATGACGCATTGTTGTTGTTGCCTTGGCCAGTACCACCATTGGCACGTGATTGTCCTTGGAGATTGAGTGTGCATTTGCTGAGACCTGCTTCAGAGCCCTGCGAGTATCTAGAATCCATACTGTCCAACCTGCGAAGAACAAAAGAAACTAGAGAAAGACTTTAATTTTCAAAACAAAAAAAAATTAAAGGACGACACAAGATGTCTGAACTTGTTAAAGTCTTTGTCTGAACAATTAAAACTAAGTTACCTTACGAACTTCTCGCGTTGGCCACTGATAACTTGTGATTTTACTGATTTTTTGACACAGTCGAACATGCTTTTTCTCCCTCCCTCTGTGACTCAACTCATGAATCACACAAGTGCAAAACCTGCTTTTACGCAAATAAAAAATAAATTAAGAGACAGTTATCATTAAAAAAAAAAAAAACTGAATATATAAAAGAACCAAACATGTGATGTTTGGTTCCAGAATTTCTGTCAGAACCATTGGTATCATGGTTTGGTTTTAAAAGCCGTTAATGGAGGAAGAACATTCATCCATTGTCGTTGACCTAATATTCCAAATTGACTGAAAATTCAAAACCTTTAAATCAAAACATCTGTAAAGGAAGGAGGGTTTAATCGAAAAATCATCACTTTATATATAAAATTGAGTTTTTATTTTTTTCTCAGCATCAAAACGGCGCAGGAAGTACATAATCAAAGATCATTAGACAAGAGTAATTAATAGGGAGTGTAATGGATACCGAAGAAGAAGTAAGAGGGTATATGAAGAAGTTGCAGGCGGAGATGAGGACGATGAGGACGAAGAAGAAAGAGAAGAATGGGTGGAAGAAGGAGACGAAGTCGTTTCAGACAAAAGAGAGATTTATAAAAGAATGGATTTTTGAGACGAAAATTGAGAAACTGTCTCTCCGTGCCGCCCGGGTCGGGTCCACCCACCCCTCTTACTTACTGCCGTCCCATCTCTCTAATTCTTTTTGCGTTAGTTAGTTGTTAATAATAAAAATCAATTAGTTAACCCTACTTAATATTTTTATTGCTTTTACATTGAATATTTTAAAATATTTTCACACAAAATAATAACTTTGCTGTACAATACCGTCTGAGATAAAAAAAAAAAAAAAAACAGGTTGTAAATTAAATTATTCTCTTATTTTTCACATGCATTTTTTAAATAAAAAAAACTTTAGACAATAGTATTTATTTAATTTGAGATTATGATATCTAACTATTCCATTTTGAAAATATACATGCGTTGTAGCTTTTATGTAGTTTGGCAACTTACCAAATTCGGATTCAAGTATGACTGTATGACAGATTTTATACCAAAACAGAACGTTGATTTAGAATTCTATAAAATGATTCGGATTAACACAAATATTGAAAGAAAGAAAAGAAGAGAAATATGTGTAAGAGTAAGAAAAAAAAACCTGTGAGGCCATGAGGGGGAGACTAAGCATGTACCTTTGAATTTCAGAATACTTGTTACTCATACTCAATTGGATAGAGGGATAACACTCAAATTAATTTTTGTCATTCGATGTTCGACCAAGGGAATGCATTCAAAAGAATGTTAACCGAACCGGGAAGTTGATCAACCTGTATAAAACCATACTACAAGAGCTAATCAAAGAGGTTTCAAATAACATAAACACACACACGCGCGTTGTATGAATCACACTTTTTGTATGATCTCTGGCTTCGCAGACATTTGTATAACCTCTGCATCGGCGACCTGAACATCTTTCCCGAGAACTGTCACGTCAGCTACGCGAGCCCAACTTCCAACGGTCGAGTCCCACCCCACGATACTATCAGACACACAAGCATGCTCCTTGATCCTCACACCTCTCATCACGGTGCAACCAAACAACCTCACACCCGATTCAATCACGCATCCAGCACCAATCACCACGTCAGGTCCTATCAAGCATCGTTCCCCTATAACCGCGGTCTCATCCGCCATAACGTTCCCGATCACCACGTCATCTCCCGACGACGCTAAAAGCTCCCCCGGCGCATTCTTTCTCAGATAGTTGAGATACATTCTCTGCCCCGTCAAGTAATCTTTCGGCTGACCGATGTCCATCCAGAAACCTGGTAGCACCATGGCGTAAAGCTTCTTCTCCGAAGCGATCTTGGGGAATATCTCTTTCTCTATCGACGTCCGTCTGAGCTCGATCCTGTCGAGCACAGACGGGTTCAAGAGGTATATCCCAGCGTTGATCTTGTCCCCGACAAAATATTTTGGTTTCTCAACGAAACTTTCGACTCTCGCTGCTTCGGAAGCTTCCTCCATAACCACCACACCGTACTTTGAAGGATCATCTACTTTGGTCACCATGATGGAAGCTTCAGCGCCGTGATTCTTGTGGAATTCGATCATCTCCAGGAGTGGATATTCGCAGATAACATCGCTGTTTAGCACAAAGAAGGGTTTGCCTGATTCGTGGATGAGCTTATCACGAGCCAAGGCGAGAGGCCCTGCTGTCCCGAGGGGTTCGGTTTCTTGGGAGAAGGTGATTTTCATCTCAAGCTTCTTCTCATATTCTTCCACAAAATTCAACATTACCTTAAAATAAATAACAAAAAAAATGAGAATCATCACTACGCAAAGGGTAAATAAACAATGGAAAAAATAAGGTAGTGAGTACCTCTGGTTGTTGGTGGTTGATAGCTAATACAACTTCAGTAACTCCAGCAGCTTTTAGTGCTTCAATCTGTTTAATCATCGTCAATCAAAAAGGTATGATTCAGAGAATGAATGTATCATCATAATGAGGAGAAGCTACCACCACCTACCTGATGCAAAATCATGGGCTTGTTACCAAAATCAACAAGGGGTTTTGGCATGCTGAATGTAAGCGGTCTCAATCGAGTTCCAAATCCTCCAACTAGAATAAGAGCCTTCATTCTGCTAGATTTATAATATAAATCAACAAGAATTGTGCAACAGGGTACTACCTAGATTTTCTGAAAAAGGATAATCTTCGATCTCTTTTAAAGTTATTAAAAAAATACACAAAAAAAACAAAAGAAATCTCTGAATCAACTATCTATATACATTGAAACTTCTTATCGCGATCCAGAACACAACAAGTAAATAAGTTAGGATCTATATATGTTGAGAATTTCTTTACTAATTAACCGATTTATCTCACTTGACTAATTAACCTTAGAACACTTCTCGTTGTTGTTTGAGTTAGTTAAAGACACACAAGATTTGGTTACCCAGTTCCCTTTCGGTACATTTGGGGAGAGGACGACACTCTCAACGATTCACTAGTATCAAATGTATACAAGAGCTTCCTTACACAACAACCTCAGTGTTTCTCTATTCAATATAACAATAAGCTAGAACTTTAGCTTACTGAACTTGTGTGAATAAGAGGTGAAATCCACAAACTAAAGAAGAAGAAACAATTTTAGACTCTTGACCGGATCTCCCTTTTCTTCTCCTCAACTTTTTGTAGATACTCCTTCAAATTCTTCTCTTGGCTCTTGCTTCTTGCTTCTCTCTTTACTTTAATCTTCTCTTTTTGTCAAATGAGTGGTATGATTGTTAGGAGGCAAGAAATTAGGTTTAGAAAGTATTTATAGTGACTCTCTCAACCATTACACTAATGGGCTTACGACCACTAAAGTCCAAATACAATAGATTTATTTTCAAGTCTATTGGGCTTCGACCAATAAGACATCCACATAATAGCATCCATTTGAGTAGTAAACATCATAAGACATCCACAAAATAGCATCCATCTGAGTCGTAATCATCGGAAGGCATCCACACATAATGTTATCCATCCAGACCAAATGCACATAATCAACAATATATATTGACCCCAAGGGAAGAGAAGACAGTGCGTTTCTTGGAACAGGTTTAAGGAAAATTGCATGAAATTTTTGAAGATGTTCTTTACATATCCGGAACTAAGGAGTATGTATCTCTATCTCCGTATGTTGACTGGTTTAACACTGATAAGTGAAGAGAAGAAGAAACTGAAGAATGTTGGTGGAAGGAGACGGAAGTCGTTTCAGACAAGACAGAGAGATTGGATTCTTTTTTAGAAGAAAACTGAAACTGCTGTCTCTGTGCAGTCCGGGTGGGTCCACCCGCTCTTTCTTATTACCGTCTCATCTCTCTAATCCTTTTGCTTTAGTCAGTTAGTAAAAGAATTATCAATTAGTTATCTCCAATTATTATTTTTATTGGTTTTTACATATATAATGTTTTCAAAAAATTCGCACACAAAAATAAAATAAAAACTTCGATTTTCAATAGCGTTTTAGAAGAAAAAAAACAGGTTACAAATTAAATTATTTACTTATTTTTCGCATGTACTTTAAAAAATAAAAACAAACATTTACATGGAATGAGGTTGCTGATAAATTGGCAAAAGCTAATATACCCAATGATGCTTCTTATGAATATTATTTTTACGTTCCTACCTTTATAACAGATGCTTTACACAAAGACTTTGTAAACTCGATTCATTAATATAAGTTGATGTTAAAAAATAAAAATAAAAACAAACATTTACAAATGATTTATTTAATTTGAGATTATGATATCTAACTTTTCCATTTTGAAAACGTACATGCTAGGCATGAGCATTTTAACCTGGACCCGAAAACCCGAACCAGAACCGATCCAAAAATATCTGATCCGGAACCGGACAAAAAATTTACAAGTACTTTTTGGGTCTAAATTTTTTCTACCCGAAAGAATCGTAACCGAAAAGAACCGACCCGAATAGACCCGGACCCGAAAATAAACGATTTGTACCCGACTTAAAAACATGTATATTTAAAACTATGATGTTTTTATGTTCTATTTTATATATATTATTTTATGATTTAGTTGAAATATCTTTTGTTAACAATATTTGTTATTATTTTGTAACATTTTTTAAGTAATATGAAGTTTTAAAATGTAAAATTTAGAGTTTAAAAATGTTTTATTTTAATTATTAATAGGTTCATTTAAGTTATTTTGTAAAATTTTAGATATATATGACAAATATCAACTAAATTTGGGTATGTCATGTCTTTTTCAGATCCTAAATACCCGAACCCGATCCAGACCCGATATGGACCCGAAAATTACATGTATTTTATGGATATTTTAATTATAGATCCGATACCCGGATCCGAGAAGAACCGACCCGAATCCGAACCGAAGTTTTTTTAGTACCTATTGGATTTAAATATTTATGACTCGAAAGATCCGGACCCGAAAAAAACTGGCCCGAAGACCCGAACGCCAAGGCCTAGTACATGCGTTGTAGCTTTAATGTCGTTTGGCAACTTACCTAATTCGGATTCAAGTATGACAGATTTCATATCAAAAATAGAAAGTTTTCTTAATTATTCATTCATCGGCCAGCTTGTTATATTATAAGGATTTTTTTTGTATTTTTACAGATCTTTTTCTTATTTTCCTTCTTTCTTTCAATATTCGTTACTCCCATCCCAATCATTTTATAAAAGTCATCAATATACATCTGACAAAATAGAAAAAGGAGGCCTAAATTTTATTCTAAACAATAAAACTGACATTTTGTTCGTCCACATGTAAAAATGATATAGCCTTCTCATTGTTCATCATCAGAGACACTGCTTAAAAAAACAAATGTTTCAACTCAAGAGATTCATTGATTCAGCTATCTTGTTTCTGGCCTCATCGCAAAGAACATCAGCTTTGCTTCCATATATCGGCTTGTGGATGATCACTCTCACATCCCCATGATTCAGTATACCTTCACTACCCGTAGGCATGATCTTCCCTGTTCCCATCAGCGTTATTGGCACCACTGGAACTCCCGTCTTAGCTGCTACTGTAAATGCACCTTTCTGTCATATCATTTTCATGAAGCAAGCGTCCTTATGTTACTCAGTTAAACACAATAACCAAAGAATATTGAGCGAGATTGTGTGTTTACCTTGAAAGGACCTAACCGACCATCCTTACTCCTCGTTCCTTCTGGAAAGAAAAACACAGATGCTCCCTTCTTTACTAGTTCCATGCAGCGTTTTAAGCAATCCTATACAATGCCGTAAAGAGAGTTTAAAAAAAAAAACACTTGAGGAAACTGAGTGTTGTTACTTACCACTTGGCTTCTTGGGTCCATCCTCTTTAAGGGAACAACCCCCATCATTGACATAGCCCAACCGATAACCGGAATAACGAATATCCCTGTCTTGCTGATGAACTTATAGCTCTGGCCAAGGCTGAGAAGTGTGTATATATCCAGAAAGCTTTGGTGGTTCGAAACGTATACACAAGGAGTGTCTGATGACGGCAGATTCTCCAAACCTTGGATGTCGGTTTTGTAAAACGGGTAGATGCTTATGGAAGCCCAGAGTTTAGCAATGAAGTGATGGAACTTTCTCCTGTAACGATCGAAGAGAAGGACGAAGGGATGGCCAATGATCATCAGGACGATGAGAACAATGGCGGAGACGCCAGCAACGAGACAAAAGCATATCCCTCTGAGTCTTGAGCTCAACTTAATCTCTGCACTTCAAAGTTCAAAGACAAGAGAGGATTAGTGTATATAGACAAAAAAGAAGAACAAGAGGTTGTGATACAGTCAAAGCAGAGAGAAAGTACCTGGTTCTGGATAAGTAGATTCAGGGGTTGCAGCTCCTGAAAGATCCGATCTCACAGTCACAGTTCTTGAGTTCTTATCATCAACTTTGAAAGGGTCACATCTAATAGAGCGGTTACACCATTGTACACCACTAGTACGCCTTGTCTCCCCTCTCGGAGCAGCTAAAAGAAGAAGCAAACAAAAAGTTGAGTCTTTTACATAGAACAAAGACTGAAGTTAATCAAGAAATCAAAAAGGAATGTTTTTTACCATGAAGGGAAGTAATCAAGTTCGAAGAAGAGCGACCAAAGCAACATCCTTTATTGATCGGAATCTGCATTTCCCCGGCAAGTTCATAAGAGTAAGAGCTTAAAGATTGAAACTTTCATTGTTCAACTAAAAAGCCCATCACTTTATCAATCACACAAGGGCAAAAGAGCTTTACCCGAATCAACGATGACTGTGATGAACAAATGGGTTTGCTATAATCTGAGAACATGATTGGGAACAGAGTTATCCCGATTGAATTACAAGAAGTTGTATTGACGAGGATTAGATAGAGGAAAGTGTTGGGGCCATACATGGAGGAGGATGTGAAGAGACCCCCCGAGCAGAAGCGACATCCATGGCGGAATCTCGCGAGCTAAAACATCGTCCGTGAGATTTGCTCATGCTTATCTCTCCATCTTCATTGCTTTTATCTCTTGACTCTTTTCTCTGCTGTTTTTACTTTCGAAGTTTCAACTGTGTGTCGTTTTGAGGTGATAAAGCGGCGGGTTGTATTTTCCTGTTGGTGAGACAGACTGTATGCCGTTTGTTATTGACTACAAGGCCTTGTATGTAAAGTCATTGAATAAATAGCCCATTAGACTAATAGAGGTAATTTGTCAAATGAAAACTTTGAGAGAATGATGTCAAATGAAAACTTTGAGAATTTTGTGACTAATTCATAGCCTGTTTATATTTTTGAGAACTCCTCTAAAGTTTTATGAAATAGAGTTTCTCTTAGCTCATTGCATAACTGTTCTTGTTTAAACATTTTCAGTTTCGTTCCCATGTTGAGATTATTAGTAAAAACGTTCAGATATTAAATTAAGATTCAAATCACAAGAATAGACTTTTGAGAGTGATAAACATCCTTTTTATTGAAAAACGCACATAAATCTTGCTAAAAAAGATTTGAAACTTTAACAACATGAAAAAAGACAAATAATAAATCTTGCTAAAAAGATTGAAAACGATAACGCTGCATTCTCTCGATCAATGCCTCTAAGCCATAGCCAAACCAATCGCAAACGCGGTCAAGAACAAACCGCTTCCAACCTTCAATCCAACCGCAGCGTTTGGAGCTGGAGCTGGAGCGTGACTTGAAAGCGCCGGTGGACTACTAACAGGAGAAACCACAGGACTGCCACCCTCACCGCTACCGCCACCAGGATTACTGCGTTCAGCCAAAACAACAAGATGAATCTTCTCGCCTTTAGTGCAGCTTCCAGGAGCACCACTGATGAAGAAGTAAGCTCCTGAGTTGTCTAGCTTGAACTTTGTGTCTCCATCATTGAACTGCTTCAAGGGCTTTGCTGTGTTACAACTATCGTAATCTTCTTTTGTCACTTGTAACACCGAATCCACTTTCGCGTCATAATTCCACACTGATCCAAATGCATGAATACATCAATTATAAAACCAAAATTTATGTATATCAAAGACATGATATCATTTGCATTCAAACATGCCTTCGGTTGATATTATTGTCTAACACATCAAACATCAAACAAATATTTTAATATCATTTGAAATAAATGATTCCTTTTTCATTTTTTTCCCACATATAGTTTTTCTTTGTGATGTAACTTGTAAGCATTAGGAGAAACATAATCAAAACTATCATGCATCGTAAGAAAGACGAAGAGGTGTTTAATAATGAAGAGTACCAAGAACGTCGCCGACTTTGAAACGATTTGCCTCAGCCCAGTGATTGAGAGTGTTGCTGGGAGAATCTGGAACCTTCCACGCCCCAACATATCCACCAACCAGAATCATCCTCGGTTTGAAGGCAGCATGGCTCATTGTGGTAAGCAAGAGGAAAACAAGGGTCAATACTGGAACTATGATTCCCATTTTCTTGACTTTTTTAGAACAAACAACTCTTTGGTGTTTGGAGTTTGTCTCTCTTTTGTTTTTGTTTAGCACAAATGTAAAGATACTTGGATGTGGTGGATGCTGTTTATATAGCCATTGTGGGTTGGAGCTTAACCGAGTTTTTGCTTGGGTTCGGGAGATCCGAACCAAGCTTGAAATAAATATGGTCTTGATTAATATTAAAGTGTAATCTTCCTCTGATTTGGTAAGTCAATGACAGTTTTTACAAAATATATTAGTGAATTTAGAAACTGACACGAAATTTTTGGTTTGAAATTTTTAGTAGATTGCCATGAGTTATTTGTACTAAATATAGTGTTTGACTGTTTTCAATAACATTTAATTTGTTTGCAAAATTACCAAACCAGCTAATTAATTTCTTTTAAAGAATTTACCAAAAAAAAACAGATCCACTTTTTGAAATATACTAAGTTTCCATATATGTGTGATAATTTTATTAATGAGAGATATTAAAAGCTAGGAATATAATTTACAAATACATTAAAAATATTGTTAAAATATACTTTCTCAATTTCATAAAAAGTGTCGCTTTGACATTTTCACATACTTATATTTTTGTATGAATTTCATAAATAGATCAATGCAATTTGCAATTAATATAAAAAAAGTATAAATTGCATTAGAATTCTAAAATGACATTTTTCTAACAAGAAAAAATGTTAAAATGATATTTTTTAAAACATACTATCTCTGTTTCTGAATAAATGTCATTATGACATTTTCCACAAAGATTACGAAAGTTGCTGAAATATATGTAAATTGTTATTAATTACACCTATCTGACATATTATTTGAGATAAATAAAATTATTTATAAAATCAATGCAGTTGCAATTAATTTTCAGCTGAAAATAAGTATAATTTGCATTGAAATTGTAAAGTGACACTTTTTGTATAACAAGAAAAAAAATGTTAGAATAACACTTATTATGAAACAGAGGGAGTATCCCTCCGTTTTTAAATATAAGTCATTTTACAGAAAAAAATTTATGTTCCAAATTATATGACGTTTTCGGTTTTCTATGTAAAATTTATTAACATTTAATGTTATATGACCAATGATAATATACATTTTATTTTATTATTGATTGATTTATGGTTAGATAAATAGTTAAAGATGTTTTTGTTTAGAAAATGTAAAAAAAATTAATGATTTTTTAATCTATGTGCACAATTTTAAAACGACTTGTATTAAAAACGGAGAGAGTATATTAAATCTTGAAAACAAGAAGAAAAATATAACATAAAACAATATTTGAAAATGATGGAAATGAATTACGTTACTTGCTCTCCTTTTCTTGTTCAATGTTATTCATAGTTGTCTATTTTATCAAATTTACGTATATCTGGAATACCCAGGCTGCCATGGTGAATCTTCTTAAACCATTAGGCCACCAATCATGTATGCATGAATGAGTTGTTAATTTTGTGTTTATTCTATTTACTTAAATCAACTTTAAGTGATAATATATTTCAGGCAAAAGGAATCTTTATAGATTTGAACATGTCTCAATCTATGACACACACAGATTAGTACTAGGTAAAAGAAAAAGTATATTTAGTACACACGTACCTTTACAATGTAACGTAAGAGGTACCAGTTGTGTACTCTTTGACCTTGTTCAGTTTTATTAACAGCTAATAAAACAGTACATTTCTCTCTGTCGTATAACTGCTACTAGTAATTGATTATAAATTTATAATCAAAACTGTATACATACGGTAACAGTAGTTTATACGTTGGACATGAAAGTTCTCGAGTACTATACTAGTTACGAGTTACGACGTAAGGAGCCGTTGTGGTCGAGAACGAAACTAAACATCTTTAATGGCTATTAATTGGTAGAGCGACTGATTCAAACGTTTTTTTTTTGAGTGGCTAGACTTTAGCTTTGATTGGTACTTTGGTAGCATTGTAGCATCACCATTACTAACTTGTCTTGAGTTATGGGACTGTTCTTGTCTTTTAACGCGTCTACAGTGGTCAAGAGGAACACCAGTTTTGTCAGATTATAGAATTATAATAAGTCTTGTTCTTAACCTATTTGGCCTAGGCTTATACACATTTTAAGGCACAACCAGTCACACGGCCTTTGTTAGCTTAACCGGTTATAAATAAGATTGAGAAAGGTGTAGATGGTTAACTTAAACCAGGATGCCAAGATTTGACATGAAACATAGAAGCATTTAGTACAAAAACAAACGTTACATTATATAAAAAAAAACATGGTATGGAGATTGTCGCGACCCCAACGAAATGGTCTATTCTGAGTTAAAAAAAAAAACACAGCCAAAGATAAATCGTCTTCAAATCAAAAATCAAAAACAAGAACTCAGATAAAAGTATGATGGATAAGACATTGATTGATGATAGTTGGTTGATGGTAGTAATGATGATGATGAGAAGATCATTTGAGAAGTGTCTTGACTATGGCTTTGACATTGAGCTTCTTCAGATCAGTGTAAGACTGGCCACAACCCACGAACATAACCGGTGCTCCCGATATGTAAACCATCGACAAAGCTGCTCCAACCTACAAAGCCCATCCCAAACACTCATTAACAAAACTCATACACAAAACACTTATAAAAACAAATCATTCTATCGATGTTTTATTGTGTACCTTGTCATCAATGGTATCGAACTTCGTCAGTAAGATTCCATCAATCAATCTTGTGCTCCCGGAAGTAGAGAGATCCGACAGTTTCTGAATTTCAGAAAAAAAAAGACAAACAGTTAATAAGGGGTTCCATTACAAGAATCTAATGCGTGTAAGAAACTGAACCTGATTAAACTTTGAGAGCTGGTCTACTGCATCGTTTCCAACAAGAGCTTCACCAACAAACAAGACCAAGTCAGGTTTGTTAAGGTTAATGAGCTTCGAGAGAGCTCTCATCAAAGGCTCATTATCCTGCATCCGACCAGCAGTGTCAACAAGAACAACATCTGATCCATTACGAGTTGCTTCTTGTATGGCTTCTTTAGCAACTACTGCTGGATCCTTCTCATACCCCTTTTCAAATATCGGTATCTGTTGTTGCCACCAAATTCAAATCAGCATACCATAATCAACTGATCTTATTAAGACAACAGATGAAGTCATTACCTGTAACCTACGAGCATGAGTCCTTAACTGCTCAACAGCTCCAGAACGGAACGTGTCACAAGCAGCCATCATTACACTGACCTTATGCTGCTGAAGCCAATACGCCACTTTGGCGAGATTGGTGGATTTACCAACGCCGTTGACTCCAACAAACACGACCACGTAAGGCCTCCTCTGCTCCTTGGCAGCATGAACGTCTCTCATTATATCAATGGAGCGTCTCGGAGTCAATATACGAATCAGAGCTTCCTCCATTGCTCCCTGAAGTCATAAATGTTTCACCACAATTAAGAGACTGCAGATGGGTATGTTTTCTAGATTCAATTAGAGATACAAGGACAAAACTCAACACCTGAACGGTTGAAGAGATTCTCGTGAAGGATGCTAGCTTCTTTCCTTCAAGACTTGCTTCCACTGACTCACAAAGCTTCTCAGCTATCTCCTCAGCCTGTGAATGGAAAACTAAAATATATTATATAAATAAAAGAAATCAATAATTTGTTAGCGCCTAGGCCCGAATAATCCGCCTAGCAGCTAATTCTCTACATATATATATAGTGCAGTATATTAGACACATACCACATTCTTGGTCATGAGCCGTTCCTTGAGAGCTTTCAAGGCCGGTTCAAGGTCTGTCCTTTCAAGATTCGCCTTCCCAGTAATACTGAAACACAGATTGCATTACATGTTCAAACACTTAGATAATATAATAGATTTAAGTAAATTAGCAACAAACTAACCTCTGGAAAACAGAAGAAAACCATCCCTTCTTCTTAGCCTCTGGCTTCTCATCACTTATCGGTTCATCATCATCTTCACTCTCACTATCACTACTAAAAACCTCTTCCTTATCCATCATACTTTCTCCTTGGTCAGCAGCAGCCACAACATCCACATGACCATTGTCCCCATGTTCATCCGTGAAGTCCAGCTTCTCCTCCTGCTTAGGAGCAGCCGCCGCATCATCCCAAACCCTATTCTTCTTAGTCGCCTTCTTAGGTGGCTCCACCTTGGAAGAACCTTTATTACTACCTATACTGTCAGCTTTCCTTAAACCTCCTCTACCTCTTACACCTTTACTCCTCAGCTTCGCAAGCTTACTTACATCAACTCCAACACTATTATTATTATTATTATTATTATCAGCACTGTTCTCTTTCCCGTTAGCAACATCATCTTCCATCTTATGATTCCCGTTACTCACGCTACTGACTTTACCTTCATCATCCTTCTTCTCACCATTGCTCTTCTTCGTTTCCTCCTTCGACACCTGCCCTTGCTTCTTAACACCATTCAAAGGCTTCACCACCTGCTTCGTCCTCTTCATCTCCTCGGCACGAGCCTCAGCTTCAACCCTAAGCTGCCTAAACGTCTCGTCGAAATCATCGTACCTCATACGCTTAGGATCGTATATCTCGGAGAAGCTTTGCTTCACCATGGAGAGCAAGTCGTCTACGTAGAGAAGCTGGAGGATCTTCTGGTAGACAGCGACGAAGACGAGTCCGAGATCGTTGTGGAACGTCCACTTGAGAGTGTAGGCGCCGTAGTTGAAGGAGACTTCGCCGGATCGTTCCTCGAGGAGGCAGGAGCGGATCAGAGTGTCGATTGGTGAGCCTTTGAGAGCGTTTCCGATCTCTTTGCATGTCCATAGGATTAGTCCTCCTCTCGTGAATATCAAAAGCTGTTCTAACATCTTCCCTGAAATAAAATCAAGAGATAACCATTAGATTAAAAATCGAATCTTTTTGATCAATTAACAACACGGGATCGTCCAATTTACGAGCTTTGTCACGATCGAGAGAAAAAAAAAAACAATTATTCGAGAAAAATCAATCCGTTACGGATTAGGACATTCGAATTGAGGAACCTAGGATCTTCTACGGATTGTCTTTTTTTTTAATCCGAAACAGAACACAGGTCTTGTGTTCCGATCAAATTGAAATGACAAAAGCAAAAGAGGAATAAGATCGGATACAAACCTTGATTCCTGTCGTTTTCTTGGCGAGAGAGACGGTGACGAACAAAAATAAAATAAAAGAAAAAGTTAAATAATGATGCTCTACTGATTCCCTGTTATATATATAGGGATCAACATTAATTTTTTTTTTCTTTTGTTGGTGGTCAGTAGAAATTTAAATTATTTCTGATTTCTTTCCTTTTTTAGTTTTAGACTTTAGTTGTCGTTTGATTATTTATTTAAATATTTTAAAAAACTATAAATTTGAGTAAGATAATTACATGGACATATTCAGACACGAACTAAAATTTCGTTTAGGTAATGAAAAAGAACAAAGTCAAACCGCACTTTGCTTCGTGGAAGCCGGGTGGCTCATGGCTATGGACGGTGAACATTGAATGTTTTTGATGTCCCATACCCATTGACTGACGACGACGACACGACGATATTCCAACGCGGCAACTGTGTTAAAACTCTTCGTTTTAAGCAAGACATCATGGACCAATGAAATCTCGTAAATCTTGAGGACGTTTAACTCTACTTTTCTAAGCCCCATGGGCTTTACGAACGCCTGAATTACTTTTATGCGCTCATGAATCTGAACAAGAGTACAAAATAAGCTTTAGCTTTTCATCTCAATGACTGGTGTAACCGTCTGTAGGTGCGTTTGCGGGGGTTTACGGATGGCAAATCATTGCGGTTTTAAGCTTTACTAATAGATTTGTACGATTGGTCTAGCGGTTAGAAATTGGTGCGTTTGCGGGATATTTATAACTGATTAACTACCAAACGCATTAGTGATTAAATAATAAATTAACTATATTTACATTTTATATAATTATAAAAATATTAAAAATCATATTATTATAATAAATTTAAAATTAATATTTATAAATTATGTTATTAATTTTTTTTAAAAAAATATAACATAAATTAAAATATAATATATAGGGAAATACCCTAAGATAACACTAAAAACGTTTTTGTCACAAATATAGACGAAAATATATATGTTTTTCAGTAATTATTATGAATCTGCTATTTTTGGAAAGTTTATATTTCTATAGAGAAGTTCGTAGATTTGGGTTGTGACTTAGAAATTAAGATAGCTAGACTTTTTGTTGATAGATGAGTATTCTTTCAGAATTTTTCATCAATAGGTGCATTTTTTAAATATTTTTTTAAGAACCTGCTATTTTTGGAAATTTTTCATTTTTATAGAGAACTATTGTAGATTTTGAATTGTGACTTAGAAATAAGGATAATTAGAATTTTTTTTATAGATGAGTATTCTTTCAGAATTTTTCATCATTAGGTTGCATTTTTCAATAATTTTTACGAATCTGCTATTGTTGGAAAGTTTTTATTTCTATAGAGAAGTTTGTAGATTTGGGATTGTGACTTAGAAATTAGGATAGCTAGAATTTTTGTTGATAGATGAGTATTCTTTCAGAATTTTTCATCAATAGGTTGCATTTTTTAATAAGTTTTACAAAAACTTCTATTTTTGGAAAGTTTTCATTTCTATAGAGAACTATTGTAGATTTGGGATTGCGACTTTGAAATTAGGATAAGAAAAAGTTTTGTTGATAGATGAGTTCTCTTTGAGAGTTTTTCATCAATAAGTTGCATTTTTTCAATAATTTTTACGAAAGTTACTATTTTTGGAAAGTTTTTGTTTTTATAGAGAACTATTGTAGATTTGGAATTGTGACTTAGTAATAAGTACAAAAATAATTTGTTTTGATAGATGAGTATTCTTTCATAATTTTTCATCAATAAGTTGCATTTTTTCAATAATTTTTATGAAAGGTGCTATTTTTTAAAAAAGTTTTTATTTCTATAGAGAACTATTGTAGATTTGGGATTGTGACTCTGAAATTAGGGTAACTAGAATTTTTGTTGATAGATGAGTATTCTTTCAGAATTTTTCATCAATATGTTGCATTTCTTCAATAATTTTTACGAAAGCTGTTATTTTTGGAAAGTTTTTATTTCTGTAGAGAACTATTGTAGATTTGAGATTGTGACTTAGAAATTAAGATAACTAGAATTTTTGTTGATAGATGAGTATTCTTTCAGAATTTTTCATCAATAGGTGCATTTTTTAAATATTTTTTTAAGAACCTACTATTTTTGGAAAGTTTTCATTTTATAGAGAACTATTGTAGATTTGGAATTGTGACTTAGAAATAAGGATAATTAGAATTTTTTTTTATAGATGAGTATTCTTTCAGAATTTTTCATCATTAGGTTGCATTTTTCAATAATTTTTACGAATCAGCTATTTTTGGAAAGTTTTTATTTCTATAGAGAAGTTTGTAGATTTGAGATTGTGACTTAGAAATTAGGATAGCTAGAATTTTTTTTTGATAGATGAGTATTCTTTCAGAATTTTTTCATCAATAGGTTGCATTTTTTAAATAATTTTTACGAAAGCTGCTATTTTTGGAAAGTTTTCATTTTTATAGAGAACTATTGTTGATTTGGGAGTGTGACTTTGAAATTAGGATAAGAAAATTTTTTGTTGATAGATGAGTATTCTTTGAAAAAATTTCATCAATAGGTTGCATTTTTTCAATAACTTTTACGAAAGCTACTATTATTGGAAAGTTTTTATTTTTACAGAGAACAATTGTAGATTTTATTTGTGACTTTTAAATTAGGATAACAATAATTTGTTTTGATAGATGAGTATTCTTTCATAATTTTTCATCAATAGGTTGCACTTTTTCAATAATTTTTACGAAAGCTGCTATTTTTGGAAATTTTATATTTCTGTAGGGAACTATTTTGGATTTGGGATTGTGACTTTGAAATTAGGATAACAATAATTTGTTTTGATAGATGAGTATTCTTTCATAATTTTTCATCAATAGGTTGCACTTTTTCAATAATTTTTACGAAAGCTGCTATTTTTGGAAATTTTATATTTCTGTAGGGAACTATTTTGGATTTGGGATTGTGACTTTGAAATTAGGATAACAATAATTTGTTTTGATAGATGAGTATTCTTTCATAATTTTTCATCAATAGGTTGCACTTTTTCAATAATTTTTACGAAAGCTGCTATTTTTGGAAAGTTTTTATTTTTATAGATAACTATCGTAGATTTGGGAGTGTGACTTTGAAATTAAGATAACATGAATTTTTGTTGATAGATGAGTATTCTTTCAGAATTTTCATCAATATGTTGCATTTTTCAATAATTTTTACGAAAGTTACTATTTTTGGAAAGTTTTTATTTCTATAGAGAATTATTGTAGATTTGGAATTGTGACTTAGAATAACAATATTTTTTTAGATGAATATTATTTCAGAATTTTTCATCAATAAATTGTATTTTTAAATAACTTTTTAAAAACTAGCTATTTTTGGATATTTTTCATTTTTATAGAAAACTATTGTAGATTTTGGATTGTTACTTAGAAATTAGTATAACAAGAACTTTTGTTAATGGATGAGTATTCTTTCATAATTTTCATCGATAGGTTGAATTTTTTAAAAAATTTTAAAAAGTTTCCTATTTATTGAAAGTTTTCATTTTTTTTTTGATAATCCAGGTAATCCGGACACCCCGGAGGGAACCCAACTAGTGCCTAAGTACACTTCTACAGAAGGCATCCTGGAGGGCCACCTTTTTCACCCCATTTTAATCGACGGTGGCCAGCGGGATTCGAACCTGGGTCCGTATTGGGGCCAACGCTCCCTCAAGACCACTTGGCTGTCCTCGCCTTGGTAAATGTTTTCATTTTTATAAAGAACTATTGTATATTTGGGATTGTGACTTAGAAATAAGGATAACAAGAATTGTTTTTGATAGATGAATATTCTTTCATAATTTTTCATCAATATGTTACATTTTCAATAATTTTTACCAAAACTCCTATTTTTGTAAATTTTCATTTCAATAGAAAACTATTGTAGATTTGGGATTGTGGCTTTGAAAATAGGATAACATGAATTTTTTTTTATAGATGAGTATTCTTTTAGAATGTTTCATCAATATTTTGTATTTTTCAATAATTTTTACGAATGCTGCTATTTTTGGAAAGTTTATATTTCTGTAGAGAACTATTTTAGATTTAGGATTGTGACTTAGAAATTAGGATAACTAGAATTTTTGTTGTTAGATGAGTATTCTTTTAGAATTTTTCACAATAAGTTGCATTTTTAAATATTTATTTAGGAACCTGCTATTTTTGGAAAATTTTCGTTGTTATAGAGAACTATTGTAGATTTGGAATTGTGACTTAGTAATAAGTATAATTTGAATTCATTTTTATAGATGAGTATTTTTTCCAGAATTTTTCATCATTAGGTTGTATTTTTTTAATAATTTTTACGAATCTGCTATTAGGATAACATGAATTTTATGTTGATAGATGAGTATTCTTTCAGAATTTTCATCAATATGTTGCATTTTTTCAATAATTTTTGCGAAAGTTGCTATTTTTGGAAATTTTTTATTTCTATAGAGAATTATTGTAGATTTGGAATTGTGACTTAGAATAACAAGATTTTTTTTAGATGAGTATTATTTCAGAATTTTTCATCAATAAATTCTATTTTTTAAATAATTTTTTAAAAATAGCTATTTTTGGATAGTTTTCATTTTTATAGAAAACTATTGTAGATTTTGGATTGTTACTTAGAAATTAGTATAACAAGAACTTTTGTTAATAGATGAGTATTCTTTCATAATTTTCATCGATAGATTGCATTTTTAAAAAAAATTTAAAAAATTTCCTATTTATGGAAAGTTTTCACTTTTTTTTTGATAATCCAGGTAATCCGGACACTCGGAGGGAACCCGACTAGCACCTAAGTACACCTCCGCATAAGGCATCCTGTAGGGCCACCTTTTTCACCCCATTTTAATCGACGGTGGCCAGCGGGATTCGAACCCGGGTCCGTATTGGGGCCAAAGCTCCCTCAAGACCACTGCGCCGTCCTCGCTTGGTTAAAAGTTTTCATTTTTATAAAGAAATACTATAGATTTGAGATTGTGACTTAGAAATAAGAATAACAAGAATTGTTTTTGATAGATGAATATTCTTTCAGAATTTTTCATCAATATGTTACATTTTCAATAATTTTTACCAAAACTCCTATTTTTGGAAATTTTCATTTCAATAGAGAACTACTGTATATTTAGGATTATGACTTTGAAATTAGGATAACAAGAATTTTTTTTTAGATGAGTATTCTTTCATAATTTTTCATCAATAGATTGCATTTTTTCAATAATTTTTACGCAAGCTGCTATTTTAAGAAAGTTTTTATTTAAATAGAAAACTATTGTAGATTTGAGTTTGTGACTTTGAAATTATGATATCATGATTTTTTGTTGATAGATGAGCATTTTCAGAATTTTTCATAAATAGGTTGCATTTTTAAATATTTTTTAAAAAATTTACAATTTTTTAATAGTTTAAATTTTTATAGAGAACTATTGTAGATTTTCGATTGTAACTTAGAAATTAGGATAACATTAATTTTTTTTTATATATGAGTATTCTTTCAAAATTGTTCATCAATAGATTGTATTTTAAAGCATTTTTTTAAATACCTGGTATTTTTGAATAGTTTTCATTTTTATAGAGAACTATTGTAGGTTTTGTAATATGACTTAGAAATTAGTATAAAAAAAATTTGTTAATAGATGATTATTCTTTCAGAAATTTTCTTTGATAGTTTGCATTTTTTAAATAGTTTTTAAAAAACCTTATATTTTAAGAAAGTTTTCATTTTTATAGAAAACTATTGTAGATTAGGGATTGTGACTAAGAAATAAGTATAACAAGAATTTCTTTTGATAGATGAATATTTTTCAGAATTTTTCATCAATAGGTTACATTTTCCAATAACTTTTACAAAAACTACTATTTTTGGAAAGTTGTAATTTCTATAGAGAACTATTGTAAATTTGGGATTGTGACTTTGAAATTAGGATAACAAGAATTTTTGTTGACAGATGAGTATTCTTTCAGAATTTTTCATCAACATGTTGCACTTTTCAATAATGTTTACGAAAGCTGCTATTTTGGAAAGTTTTTATTTCTATAGAGAACTATTGTAAATTTGGGATTGTGACTTAGAAATTATGATAACTAGAATTTTTGTTGATAGATAACTATTCTTTCAGAATTTTTCATTAATATATTGCATTTTTTAAATAATTTTTTAAGAACCTGCTATTTTTGAAAAAAATAAATCATTTTTATAGAGATCGGAGATTGTGACTTAGAAATAAAGATAACAAGAATTTTTGTTTATAGATGAATATTATTTTAAAAAAATTCATCAATAGGTTGTATTTTTTAAATAATATTTTATGAACCTACTATTTTTTGAAAGATTTCATTTGATAGATAACCATGGTAGATTTGAAATTGTGAAAAATTGTGAAAGAATACTGGTCAAAACTCTTGATAGTTCTGTTATTTATAGCATTATAGATTGAAGATTCTTGGGTTAATCCAAGGTTTCTATATATACTCCATTATAATTTAATAGTGGTGATGCATTCTTACGAGGACGCAGATTATTAGCATGGAAGCTTGGGTCCTATAATCCATAATATATCCCAAACTGTTCCGACTTTACATAATTTAAGCGTATAATCAACACCCAGACCAACCAGCCCCTATTACATTGGTTCGTTAATTTAATCCACCATTAATTTATACAATTATATATACAACAAATCCCCTGTATATTAGTTGAGAAGCATTTGAAAAATTAGAACTTTAATTTTGTATTAATTAAAAAAAACTCTAAATCCTAGGTGGCACTCTAAATGCTTTCTAAATTCCATTTCAAAGAATTCTAGAGCATCTAATATAAAGTATAGTTTAATCTAATGGTGTCACATTATTCCATAATTATATAACACTAGAGAACATTATATTAACCTAAAATATATGAAGTGTGTATTCTTTTCTTAAATAAAAGCTACAAAATTACCTAATATGATTTACATATATATGGTAATTAATAATTATGAATAATAAAGATTTGATAACAATTTTTGCATCCTTCTTCATTTTTGTTTAAATTTATATTATTAAAAAAATTAAACAATCACATTAACCATATAATAAAAAAAATTAGATTTTTTCTTATATGTTATATTTTGAATTTTTTAAAATGACTTTAAATTACAAAAATGAGGAAACCTTATATGTTATTTTTTTTAAACGATTTTAAAATACAAAAATGAGGACACCTTATATGTTATTTTTTTTTATATATTAGATTTTTTCTTATATGTTATACTTTGAAGTTTTTAAAACGACTTTAAATTACAAAAATTTAAGCTTTCCTTAAGTATACGACTAAAAACATTAAAATGACTTGTATCAATTAGATGGTTGATTTGAAAGCTTTCAAAACCATATAGAAGATAAAAGTCAAAATAATTCAACTGTGTAAACAATACTGTTCATTTTTTTCAAGAATGTGTTCAATGAAAAAATAAGGTTTTTATGTCATAATTTGTTTAATCCAATCCGATCAACTCATGATGTATTAATTATAGTTTTGTTCCATTGTTTTTAATAAAATTGATCCGATCCATCGGAAATAAATTATATAATAACAACGAAAAATATTTTATATATATAAATAAAATGATCAAATATATAAAAAAAACTATCGATAATATATTCAAATAAACTCACCCTGCGCGAAGCGCACATCTCATGCTAATGTTGTGTTAACGTCAATTTGCATTAACACCCCCCAAACATAGATCGTGATTGACTGCGAGTTGCATAAAATCCATATCATTAATGATCGCTATTCCTTCGGATCTGCACATCATTACGCCAGCTCTCTTTAAATTGTTTTGACTTTGCTGGTTCAAAGTCTAACGTGTTAATAATACTATTACGGTCGCAATCCTCATTTCTTTTTTCCACAATATATTAGGAATACACTATTAGGAATTTTAAAAAGCAAAACATAACAAGTTGTGGTTTCGAAAACTTTTCTATTTTCTTACTTTTAAATTTATTTCTTACAACAAGGAAAGATTGATATTAATTGGAGTTGGAGCATTTAATTAAATCGTCGGAAGTTGTATATACGATGTTTGACTGGAAGTATTAGACCACATAAAACCGGACAGACAGCTTTCAACTCAAAGCATCATATTGCCAAAAAAAAATAGTAGTATTACGAAGACCATTAATATACTAAGTATAAATATTCACTTTTTTGAAGCATCCGTAAAACCAATACAATGACAATCTAAAGTCAAATCAGCAATTGAGTGCAAATTTTCAAGCATGAAAACAAAAAACCTAACCAGTGATGATATTTAGATATACGTAGTACTTGCTTTTGGGGCACCGGTCTGGACCTATCATTTCTTACGCAACAACGCAACTGAAGCTTTTGCAATGGTGCAGTTGGTAAATAGTCTGGTGGAGAAGTGATCTTTGACAGCTTGTGTTCAGCACAGCTTCTCCGATTGAGTTGATAATGGAAAGCGAGCCGAAGAGCTTCTCCGATTAAGAGATTATGGAAAGCCGAACATGTAACTCTCAAAATATGACAAAACAAAAGCCTACTTGATCAAAACATAATACTATTTTATACTATAAATATTGAATTAAAGATGTAATCAACATCCTTAATTTGTTTACTAAGATCATCTCCGATAGTTCATTCTATTTATAATGAAAAATAATGTGATGAACAAAAAATAAATGAATTACTATATTTATGCAGCAAACCAATTTTTACTTTATTATAGAGTCAAAAATAAAGTGATGTTGGAGTAATTTTATTCTAAATTCTATTTTATTCTAAAAAATAATACCACTATATAGTCTATGTTTTAGAATATATAATGTTTTAAGTGAAACACATATACTAAGAAAGTTTCTTTATTTTAAAATATCATTAAAATAGAACAAACAATTTACTCAATTATAAAATATACTTAAAAATATAATTGGTATATATTTTTTAATTAAATAAGAGATCATTTAGAAAATTGAAAACATTTAATATTTTGAAGTATCAGAAAATCTTTTAAACATCTTACATCTTGAAATTTCTAAATGTGAATAATTGTACGCATTATTTTTTAACGAAAAACACCATTAAACACACATGAATCCAATTTTTTATTGGCAAGCAATGATGTTTTGTTATTTACTTTTGCTACAGAATTGCACTTTTATAGGCAGGGTGTTTTTTTTCCACCGTGAACAGTTGCTTCTTTGCAATATGATACAAAAGCCATCATTATTATTTGCGTTATGAAATAACTTATAATTTATAGTATCGAGAAATTTAAATAACAGTAGAATTTAATATCCGTAAGAAACAAATAATACTAATATAAGGGAGAGAGTTTATTATAAGGAAGAAGAAGAAGATGTAATGGTTCTTTGATTATAAACTCTTGTTCTTGTTTTTTTTTTGGTGCACAAAAGAGTGAGATGAGTGATGGTATTTATAGTGAACAACAATACATAAAATAACAAAGATGATGCTTAATTTGGTAAATGCGTGGGTGATCATAGTGCTTGATGAGTAGATGATCATAGTGCTTGAGTTGGTAAAGGAGTGGAGGATCATTTCAAAGTTTATGTTATAACACTCCCCCTTGATCATTCATCTTTGTATTAAATTAAGTTTCGTAACACTCCCCCTTGGGGACCGGTGTCACTCTCCGTTCTCGCTTAACGTCTTTGTTGCCTCGTTAAAAACCTTTCTAGGAAAACCCAATGGGAAAAACCATAGTTAGGTAAAAAGAGTACAACTACGTAAGCTCCCCCTCGATTGAGCAGTCATAGATCCTTCTGATGACGCATTCCAATGTTATGGACATGTTTTCTGAATACCGA
>NC_027754.1:45582001-45582489 GCF_000695525.1 Brassica oleracea var. oleracea
TCTTTCTTCTTCTCGAGCTCTTGAGTGTATGAGAAGAATAGTATATGAGACGAACTTCGGAGGTATATGTTTGGTTCTATCGCTTTTGATATATCCTTCCTTCGTTTGAGCAACACATGCCGCGTTATCTTCATATAAAATAGTTGGCCCCGTACTTTTGTCAATCCCACAACTTGAACAAATGTGCTGGCTTATAGATCTTAGCCATACATATTCTTTACTTGCTTCATGGAGTGCGATGATCTCAGCATGATTTGAAGAGGTAGCCACAAGCGTTTGTTTCTGAGAACGCCAAGATATATCAGTGCCTCCGATCGTAAAAACATATCCTGTTTGCGATCGGGCTTTGTGTGGATCTGAAAGATATCATGCATCTGCAAAATCAACCATTTGACCATTTGAATCTTTAGGGTAAAATAAGCCTAAATCAGTAGTCTCTTGTAGGTAACGAAAGACATGTTTAATTGCATTCCAATGTCTTCGTGTTA
>NC_027754.1:45585156-45601338 GCF_000695525.1 Brassica oleracea var. oleracea
ATCAGTGGTTCCTCCAACAAAAATAAAATACATAGCCGAAAAAATATAAATCGCACGGAAAATTAAAGCTAAGTGACTCATCTTCATTGCGATTGAAAAACCGAAATATGGCGATTTGAAAATTTTGAGAGGAGATGAAATGTTTTTGGATGAGTGAATGAAGTGAAGAATGAGTTGTATTTATAGATGAAAATCACTGTTCATGACCGTTGGAAAAAGGGTAAAAATTTGAAATTTTTTCTTTGTGACCGTTGGGGTTAAATCGAGTGCACCGAAAATCAGTCTGAAAATATCGTATTAAACGATCAATCAAATCTATTAAATTTCATAAAATTTGGATAAAAATAAAAATTATTTTGAATAAATATTTTTTGTTATGATAATAAATTATGCGACGGCTCAGCCGGTCAATGCAGAATAATAAATAAATTATACGGCGGCTCGGCCGACCAATTAGCAATAAACAAAATATAAGGTGGCTCAGTCGACTAGTTAACAACAAACAGAAAATAAAGGCGGCTCGGTCGTCCAGTTAACAATAAATAGAATATAAGATGGCTCGACCGACCAATAAATTAATTAAAATATTAATAAATAATATAGGCGGTATTCCGGCCATTATAACATAATATAAATAATAGTACAGTCGGTATACCGACCATTATAGCAGGGTATATATGATACAATAAATTTTTCCGAATTGCAGAACGATCGTGCTGATAACGTGTTATGAAATAACTTATAATTTATAGTATCGAGAAATTTAAATAAGAGTAGAATTTAATACCCGTAGGAAGTAAATAATACTAATATAAGGGAGAGAGTTTATTATAAGGAAGAAGAAGAAGATGTAATGGTTCTTTGATTATAAACTATTGTTCTTGTTTTTTATTGTGTACAAAAGAGATGGTATTTATAGTAAACAACAATACATAAAATAACAAAGATGGTGCTTAATTTGATAAATGAGTGGGTGATCATAGTGTTTGATGAATAGATGATCATAGTGCTTGAGTTGGTAAAGGAGCTGAAGATCATTTCAAAGTTTATTTTATAACAATTTGACATTTTTTATTTTTGTTTGTCTGTTTCTTTGGTTACTTGGGGTAATTACACCTTTTATTCTTACTTGCCCAAAGTAAATACATGCACAGTTTACTTATTTTTTTCTTTTTTGTTTGTTCTTCTCGAACAAACGTGCTACAGCGTTTTTGAATTATGGATCTATTGTCTTTTTATTATTATAATTAAGCAGTTAAATCCCAAAAAATCGCCTAAAAGTTAGTATGAGAGAAACGTGATAGAAATGATAGTGTCAATTACGCCTAATTACCATGTAGATAGCTAGAAACATAACATGTATGAGAGGGTGAGAGAATAGAATAAAATAATCACTAATCATGCAATATTGCATTTATGGCTTTAATCTGCTTCTGAATCTAAATGATCTCTTCTGATTCAAGATCCAGATTTGCCTTCGTATATGAGCAATGTACCATCTTTTATGTGCATAAACACTTAAAAACGTAATTGCTGACATGTGAATACTGAATACTATGCGGCTGATCTACCGAATGAACTAATTTTATTTAATTAATAACTGATTCACACCCATTAACTACATTAATCAAAATTTTTTTTTCTCTTATGTATATTCGGAGCCGAAATAATGGACCTTATCACCTTATCACCTTCACACCGCATTTGCCGCGACACAATTCTATGTGGGAAAAGCAATACCACAAGTCCACAACTAATATAAGCCAAATATTACATATACATGTATAGTATTTCACCACATTACATATACATGATATAGTATTTCACCAAATTGGTATATATGAGGCTGTATTATACAAAGTCGTGAATAGTTCTACATTGGCTATACCTATATCTACAAGCTCGTGAATAGTTCCTAAATATACTCACATATATGCCAATAAATACACTAGCATTGAGAGAGAGTGTGGTGACTGAGGAAGGTCCACTCACAGCTGGCCAACCTACACATTGTGTAGTAAATCAGCAAAACACACATTAAATAAGAACCTCCAAAACCCCATCCATCAATATCCATACATCTCTCTTCATTCACACGCATATAAATACATACGTATACATACATATAATTCTATATACTATATGATCTTACACCCAAAACTTATTGAAGAAGAAAAGTGGAGAGGGTGAGAGAGGACAAGAAAATGGCAAGAACCCATCTCATTTTTCTTCTTTTTCTAGCTCTTTTATCAAAATCATCGGCATCATCACCATCATCATTGCCTTCAAGAGAGCAAGAGAAGGACAGAATCAAAGCACTTCCAGGGCAACCAAAAGTGACATTCTCACAATACTCAGGCTATGTCAATGTGAATGAATCTCATGGTCGTTCTCTCTTTTATTGGCTCACTGAGTCAACTTCTCCTCACACCAAACCCCTTCTTCTTTGGCTCAATGGAGGTCAGTTTTCTCCATTTCAAATCATTCGTATGCATATCTAAATTATCTCTGTTTTATAGCTTTGTGTAGTTGTATATGTTTAACTGTAGATGTATTTAGGGGTTTCATAGCTCCTTGCTGATTATTTTTCTCACAATCATGCATTTTACACCCGACTATAGTTCTAAATCTACCAGATCAAATCAAACTAAAATAAAGACTGCTTAGAGTAAACATTTTGTAAAATGAAAAATAAAATGCAAAGCCAAACAAAGAACAATATATTACATAGATTAAGATAAGAGATATAGTTATGCATCAAAGATCATTTCATAAGTACAGTCTATCTATTCTTTTGGACAAGGAGACAAAAGGGTATAAAAGAGAAACAAAACAAACATTTAGTCCCATCATAAGACATAACAAAAAGTTAGTCCTAAAACAATTTCATAAGACCACGATTATGAGACAAAACAAAACATATCTATCGGCCATTACATTACTAATTAGTGTATTTATTAAATTAATTAAACAAAAAGTTAAAATAGTTATTTTGGATAAAAACAAACCAATGTCTAACCAAAATAGCAATAGCAGCAGCATCTCAACCACCCCATCTGCCTTTCATTAACTGAACTTGCACTTCCTTTCTTTATCTATTTACATCACATCTTTATTTAATAAAAGAAAAGTATCCCAGACCATTAATATTGCTACATAAGTCCTCCACGAGCTCTGTTCAATCTACCACTCCTTCCCATTTCGACTACTCACGCGCATTGGAGTGAAGGCCCTTATCTCCCACTAAATTACACATCTAAATTTGGAGTATAACATATATATATCCTCATGGTACAGGCGTTACGTGAAGCGCCCTGATTCATGACACTAGAACTTTTACCAGCTTTTGACATATACATTCATGACGGCTCTAAATAGCCACAACAAATAAAACATAATAGTGTTTAGTAGCCGACATGGGACCTCGCTGGGAAACCTATCGTCAGTTTGATTTCGTTAAGCTAATAAATGTAGACTGAATGTAATTTATGTAATTGTCCTATACCCTTATAGAACCTTATTTTAAAATAATTCGCAATGCAATAATAAGTACAGAACACATGAGTAAGCTGATCATATATAGTTTTCTTCCATGAAATGATTAAATGTTGAGACTTCCCTTGTCACTTTCAAGCATCAACTTGTTCTTTTATTAGATGCCTTTGTTCGTCTGTCTCTCCATTAGCTGTGTAAGAAAGCATGACAAAAAGGTGATAAAAACTTATAATATACAGTTATACTGATAAACATTACCAAAAAGCTTACCGACTTTCCCTGTGCATTTAGTTTTTTTTTTAACTAGTTTTGTTGCTTTTCAATTTGTAATAGAAAAGTTGACCTAGGTTTTTATAAGAAAAACGGCTCTTAATATTATTTATTATTTTCATAGTCCCTTTCGAATAGAAGCATGCGTGTTCATGGAGGTTGAGAAAAATGATGATGCCATTCTATAGTTGTGTGAGCACACAACCACACTCACTCACTCCCGCTCATGTTTTCTTGCAACTTTTTTGTAACACAACTTTTGTTTTTTTACACAGAATTATAAAACTATTTTAAATAAAAATAGATAGTAGTTTTATTTTTCGGGACCATGATCCAGAAATATATGCGTCATCAAATATTCTTTTGATTTCTGGCCAATGGTTTTTTTATATTTAATTTAATCACTAGTAGGAAGAAAGTCGGAGCATGCACGAACAGAATGGACCATATTATGGATCACATTTCAACATGGACCAACTTCTAGAAAGCTTATCAAGACATTTTTTTTTTGAAAGCATACTTAAAAATTTATGAAAAGAGTAGTTGAAATATATGTTGAAGATGATGGAAATTATCAAATATAACATTTTATAAAAACAAAATCTACAGGACCAGGCTGCTCGTCGATTGCTTATGGAGCTTCAGAGGAAATTGGACCGTTCCGTATCAACAAAACCGGTTCCAGTCTCTTTCTCAACAAGTTCTCATGGAACAAAGGTAACTAAATATTCATTTACAAACAATTTGTTCTATTTTTGTATGTAAGAAATTATTTTGGAGCTTCGTAATATATATTATGGAACGAGTTAATTGATCTAAACATCGTTTTCTACATGTCTACAATAACAGATGCAAACCTCCTGTTTTTGGAATCACCAGCCGGTGTAGGATTTTCTTACACGAACACAAGTTACGATCTTAAAAGCTATGGAGACGAACAAACAGGTTCAATCTATTTCATTTACTTTATTTTATCACAAATAGTTATAAGTTTGGCATGATAAGCTTATTCTAAAAAAAAATGATTTTCTTCACATTTTTGCATGGAAATTTTGTTTCATGTTGTAATTTCATCCTGTATTATACAGCACAAGACAATTTGATATTTCTTATCAAATGGTTATCAAGATTTCCACAATACAAATATAGAGACTTATACATCGCTGGTGAAAGTTATGCTGGTATTATTACCTAACTATATAGTTTGACTAATTTTGATCGTTTTATTTGTTAAAAGGTACAACAATGATGCAATGATGATTCTTGATCTATATTAATTTGGTATGACTTTAACAGGTCACTATGTACCTCAGCTTGCCAAAAAGATACATGACTACAACAAAGCTTTCTCAAAACCCATCATCAATCTCAAAGGATTCATGGTAAGTTGGTAACTAATAACTAATAAATAGGGTCTATATAGCTCAAATGTAAAATACTGGTCACATTTGTACTTAACCAAAGATTTCTCAATACATTATTTTTCAAGGTGGGGAACGCAGTGACGGACAATGAGTACGACAGCATAGGAACCGTAGCTTACTGGTGGACCCACGCAATTATTTCCGACAAAACCTACAAGTCAATTCTCAAAAACTGCAACTTCACGGCCGATAAAGTTTCCGACGACTGCGACACGGCTGTTAATTACGCCATGAACCACGAGTTCGGTGACATTGATCAATACAGCATTTACACTCCAACGTGCGTGGCCTCAAAACAGAAGAAAACTGGTTTCTTACGTATGAAAAACACACTCTTGCGCAGACGGTTTGTGTCTGGATACGATCCTTGCACGGAGAGCTACGCAGAGAAGTATTACAACCGTAAAGATGTTCAGAGAGCTATGCATGCTAACGTCACAGGGATTCGCTATAAATGGACAGCTTGCAGGTAAACTGTTCGATTTCACCACTTAAAACTCTTGGATTTTCTAGAAGTGAACTAAAGGGTTATTATGGGTTCAATTGCCGTTGGGACTAGTCTACTTAATTAAAAACAGTTAATTTAAAGTGGCTCTGGCTTCGTTATAAAAGATGTTAGAACATGATTAACCCGGAATTCTTAGAGTGCGTTTCTTAGCGGAAGTTAAGAAACAGTTTCTTAATTTCCGCTAAGAACCCCGAGTTAATCATGCTCTAAGAACATCTTTATCCAAGGATACTAGAGGGGTTCTTAGCGTGTGGGTCCCGCGTAGGACCCACTTTTTTGTAAGAAACCGGTTACCAAAACTATCAAATAGTAGTCGGTCCTTAAGGGTTTCTTATACTGTTTGCGAGCCCCAATGACACGTGGCGGTCCGCGATTGGTTCGTTTTTAATTTTTTTTTTCTAAATTCGAAAAAATAAAAAAACAAAAAAAAAAAATTAAGAAACCCCAAATGGGGTTTCTGCGATAATGATGCTCTAAGGGCCTTCAGGTCTAGAACTTGTAGACGATAAAAAAAATGATGTGTAACGATTGTAAAAATGTTTGCTAAAGTGGTTTAGAGTGGTTTTGAAATGCTTTATTGTTCTTGTTTGGGATGGTGCAGTGATGTTCTGATCAAGAACTGGAAAGACTCCGACAAGACGATGTTACCTGTTTACAAGGAACTTGCAGCAGCTGGTTTGAGGATATGGGTTTTCAGGTAAGCTATGGTTTGATGTGATTAGAGATATTGTCACGTCCTACCCCATAGCCATATTCTTGTCGTAGAGCAGACATGGACATATTAAACCCTTAAAACATGCATAACAATGGATTATATTATTTAGAAAAAAAACAAAAAATAAAACAGTGGATTATATTTTTCATTATGCAGTGGTGATACAGATTCGGTGGTTCCAGTGACGGCGACACGGTTTTCCCTAAACCATCTCAATCTCCCGGTGAAGACTCGTTGGTACCCTTGGTACTCGGGTAACCAGGTATATATAGTATACATACACAAAACGTTACATGCATGGATACATATGATATATATAAGGCACTAAGGCAGTGATGTTAATGGGTGGTGATAGGTGGGAGGATGGACGGAGGTTTACAAGGGACTGACCTTTGCAACAGTAAGAGGGGCGGGGCACGAGGTGCCTTTATTCGAACCAAAGCGTGCTCTCATTCTTTTCAAATCGTTCTTGGCCGGAAAAGAGCTTCCAAAATCTTATTAGTAACCTAAACATAGAGTAAGAGAAAATGTCTCCAACAAGCACAATCTAGCCTACCAGATTAGGATTCAATTCCGAGTAAATTAAACTCGGAATTCTTGTTTTTTATTTATTTTATAATTTCTGTTTTAAAGTTTGATTCATTTCCACAATTTGGAAATCATGAAACGATTTGAGAGTATTCAAGGAATTGTTGATATTTTAAAGTACAAGGGTTCAAATATTTCGTCTTAGTTTATATCCAAAACAAAATTATTTATCTCTGATTCATTAAGTAGAGTAAAGAGGTCTAGTTTCTTTTGCGTTGATTCATATACAGAAACAAACTGCAGTTCTCATACCTGAGAGTCGAGTGGGTTGCCTAAGCACTTTAACACAACATCCGTCAAAACATTCCCAGTTCTATGAATATTTTGGGAAGGCAAAAGTTGATTCAAAGGGTATAATGGTCAGTTTTTCAGAATGGGTCCAAATGAGACAAGTACGTGGCATCCAGTCAACAAATATTATACATATACACATACACTCATTGTACACATTACACCAAACCACCGTAGTTTTCTTCTCCCACTGTTTCACTCTTTCTTTCATCAACCCAGCTTTCATTTTTGCTCTCTCTCTCTAGATCCCATCTCTTTCTTTTAATTATCTCTCAACAAATTCTTCTCTACATACCCATTCAATGACAACACCTATATGTGCTTTTTAAATTCAAATCTCTACCAATCATCAAACCCACCTCACAAAGACCATAATAAACCTAATCAATACAAATAAAGGAAGAACTTTTTTTTTTCTTGTATACTAGTCAGCATTTGAATGCCCTTCTGCAACTTCCAAAAGGGTTGCACCACACACACCATAGACAAAAAGTGAAAAAGAAAGAAAATAAATGTTATGAATTCTTTTTCTTCCTATTTTCTTTCTTTCTCCATTTTCTTAGATCACCAGTCCCAGTTTTCTGCTGTTCTGTCTCAATAGACCCTCTCACCCAAAAAAAAAAAAAAAGAAAAAGAAAAATCAAAACTTTTAATTTCTCAATTGGTAATGGGCACCCAGACAATAATGTGGTGTGGTGGCTTCTTCTTTGTGGTTTCTTTAAGTCTTTGGTCAAGTACAGAGTTGTTTCATACAAGACTCTCCCTTTTTGCCCTTCTCTCTTCTTCCCCAGCTTTCTCACCTTCTTCCACATCTCTATCTCTCTCTTCCTCGCTTGTGTTTGCAATTCACTGATCAGATCCGATGAAGGAGATTACTGACTTGGTCGATCCCAGGATCATGTTCAAGCATCAATCCCTTTTGCAGGATTATCACGAGTTGAGAAAGGTAATAGTTGAGACTGTCTGAGTTCCTCCTTTGTTTGTCTCGGTTTCCTCTGGATCTGCACGACATAATTAGGGTTGTGTTCTTATGTTCTGTAATGAATCTGGGTTTGGAACTGTTGGGTTGATTCAAATCTAGCAAATGAATAAAGAAAGTTTTGATTTTTATTGCTGTTCAGGGAACAGAGTATAAGATGAGGAAACTGGAGGTGATGAAGCAAAAACGATCGGCCCTTGATGCACAAGTTAGGTAATAATCCCTCAATCTCTTCATGTGAATTTTAATTACATGACTGAAACACATTCCAACGTTTAATTGGTCTTTTATTAGCTTACTTGAGTGTGTGTGTGTGTTTTGTTTCAAACGATAGGTTCTTGAGACGCAGATACAAACACTTGAAGCAAGACCAAACTCTTGAAACATCTCCCGACACGCTGAGATTGTCCGAATCTGGAGGAGATGTGAAGGTAACAACAAGTGGCAAAAGAAAGAAGCACTCTGGTCCATGGTTTGATTTGAAGCGCAAGGATACAGTTTGCAATGACAATAATGCAAGGAGCAGAGGAAACGAGGTTTTAACTCCACTTCCTGATCTTAACGACAACACTCTGGTGGTCAGCAGCAAAGTCTCGGGCTTTGACCTAAACCTGGTCTCGGTAAAAGCTAAAACAACTTGTGATGATGTTTTATAAGGCTCTTCCTTTTAGTTGGAGTCTTGAGAAATTGATCAGAGCTTGATTTGCTTTTTGTTTGTAGAGAGAAGAAGAAGAGGAGCCGGAAGGGAATGGTGAAGCAACAAAGAAAGTAATGCTTGGTAATGGAATCGATTGCGAGATGAAGTTGCCGATTTGCAGAGACGTGGGGAAAGAGATTAGTAGAGCAGTGAAGAGGAAGGTGTCATGGCAAGATCCAGTGGCTCTAAGGGTTTGAGATTTTTCAAGTGTATGAAGTAGGATTGAGAATATGATTTAGCCCAATATTTTGCACATTATGCTTTATATATGTATACAAGTATAGATGATGAGTTAGCAAGTCATAACTATTCACATGTTCCAACTCTTGTCTTAGTGACAATCAGAACTGGTGACAATTGGTGGTTACATAATCTCGTGTATTGTGTTGTATGTTCTGTCTTTACTCATTCTCTTCATAACTTCATTCTCTGTTCTGTTATATGTGTTTTAGTGGCAAAATAGATAAAACAAAGTAAATTTTATTATCTCAGTTGTCCTAATCTTGAGGTGCTTTGGGTTAAGTACTGCCTTAACGTCACTCAAAATCAACATTGATGATGAAGATAGCCTCAAATTGTCCAAAGCTTAGGGTGCTGGATATAAGCTACTCTTATGGTATATCTCTGATAATGTTTCTCATGATGTGCAAGAATCTGATGGATCTTTCCGAGTTCGCAAGGTTCGAGCATAAGAGCAGTATCAGTCATGTGTAAACTTTATGCTCTATTTATATATATCAGGTTGCAAGTGTTGTATACAATTTTTTAACTGATAAATTGATTAGAGTAAATCACGCAAAATATGTTTAGGAAGAATATCATTAGACTCTTGAGAATTATGTTACAAAGATGCATATTGCTTATATAGTAACTAGGTGTTGTGTCCGCATATGCGGGCATAACCATTTTACAAAATTTAAATATACATTATTTATTTAAAAATCATCATTTTTTAATTATATTGCTTCCAACTATATTTTAGGAAAATTTCCAAAAAAAATTTCATCGACGCTAATCTTATCACCAAATTTTATATTGTCACATTTAAGTATATCTTAACATTTTTTCCTCATAAAACTATATGGTATAATATATTTTTTGGCTAAACATTTTTATACTAAAAACTGATAAGATTATTGTTGGTAACTACAATTATATTACCTTGAAAAATATATAAAGATATATATATATATATATATATATATATGTATGTATGTATATATCAGCTTTTATTGATTTTGGATAATAACAGGTTAATTAATAATTTTTAGATAATGATAATATATAATTAAATTTTCTTTTACTCGATTATTATTTATGCAAGTTTACCTTTTATTTTTGTGTGATTTTATTATTGTATATGAATAAATAACTATCTATATCATGAATAAATATAATTATCTAATTATTAAGCATTTTAAATAAAGATAATTGTTCATCAAATGTAGAATGACTCTAACTACTCTAGTTATTAATGTGATAGTTCAAATCAAAAATATCAATTTGAAACTAATAATATCACAAGTTTATATTAGAGTATATTTGTTTAATTAACTAACTAATATAGTCTGTAAATTTGTATCATTACCAGAACCAACCGATTGAACAAGTCGGTAAAAAAAGTTCATGCCATGTTTTAATTTTGAGCTCATACATTTTTCATTTACTCAGGATTCACACAAATAACGTCCATAAGATCAAAAACTTACATGTACACAGTACACTATAGGTTTTTCTTTTTAGCTATTGAGATGGAGAATTTTAAGGTGGCAAGCAACGTGAAAGTATACCTTTGGTACTGCACAAAATAATAAACAAATAAGAAAAAACAAGTTGAAAAATAACAAACGTACGTAGAACATAAAACTTCTATGATAGAGGAAATACTTCTAACTTACAAAACCTAGATCTAACGTAAGAAAAAAACACAACAAAAGAATACACATATCAAAACAAAAGCAAACAATTAAGAATAACTCAATTAGGTAAAAGCAAACAAAATATCTAAACAAACATAAATCTAAGTGAATGGAATACTACATCAATTTAATCACTCAACCTTCTCGTGATTGGACAACATCTTCTATGTCTTTTACGCTCCTTGATTTTAGATCTTCTTCTTTTTCTTGTTCTTGGACAAACCGAAGCCCGAAGTCCAAAAATTCATATAACAAATTAGTGATGCTACAACCTAAAGGAAACTCAAGTCAAAAAACATAAGAGAATACAATTATATTTATCTAGACAATAGAATCCTTTTTCTATCTCCATAGCCACTGAAAATACATGATATAAGATTCAATATGAACAAAACCAGAAAGAATCACATAATAAAAAAATATTCATATGATATCCGAAGCAATAGGAAGTCACTCAATGTGATATAAACTAAACTAAAATCTAAAAATATAAGAAATGAATAGGTTTTATAATAATATTTTCGTGTGAACAAAAAGATAACAATTGCTTAAATATATACTATAATCTAGCAACATTATATAACTGTTTATTAAGTAAAACTATTAATTATAATTATTAAGCATATGATAAATAACCAAATTAACCAAAATTATGGAAAACATGATAAATAAGCAAAATAATCTAATTTTAATTTGGTATTTTTTTTTATCAATGTTTTTAGATTTGTTTCTATTTTCTAGATCTTTTTTGGATCTCAGTACTCATTGGGCCATACTAAAGATATCTAGATCTTTTTTGGATCTCATACGGTACTCAACGGCTGAGTAAAGATAAAGCCGTCTTGGATTTTATGTTTCAAGAACAAGAAGCGCAGAAACCACAAAGGTAAATATCAAGAAACAAGAACTCTGATCAAGACAAAGGTATAATATTGATCAAAATATGATATACTCTGTTCTAGTCTTCTTAGACATATCAATCTTAACTTTTGCTCTGTATCTTCTGCTTTGCTGTAAGGTTTTGTCTCCACTGAGGGTCACACTCTTTTCTTCTTCGTTCTTGATCAGATGGGATCTACACTCCACCCTGACTGGACAGAATTGATTCGAGAATGTCTCATCGACATCTTCTCACGGTTAAGCATGGGGAAACGATGGAACGGACCGATGCTTGTCTGCAAGAAGTGGATGAACGTTTGCCAAGACACGTCCCTCAACACTATCTTGGATCTAGAAGCTGAGTTTCTGACCTCCACCGATACGACCTACTGGTGGAGTCCTGAGTTCGAGGAAAAAGTTGACACAACCATCCGGTCTGTTGTGGATCAGAGCCAGGGCGAACTCAGGGAGCTTCGAGTCAGGCATTGTACGAATCAGTCTCTCTCCTACGTCGCCGAGAGGTACGTACAGTCTTTATTAGCTTGTGGTGTTTCCATGGAAGTTTTAGTTTGATTAAATCTCGATTTGCAGGTGTCCTAATCTTGAGGTACTTTGGGTTAAGTACAGCCCAAAGGTTAATACTGAGTCTATGAAGAAGATTGCATTAAAATGCACCAAGCTTAAAGAGCTTGATATAAGCTGCTCTTATGAAATATCTTGTGAGTGCATGGAACTAGTTGGTACAAACTGCAAGAATCTTCAGGTCCTGAAACGGAACTTGATGCAGCCTTCAGAGGTGGCAAGGTTAAGGCGTTATGCCTACGTGAAGAAGCAGTATCTATCTGTTGAAACTTTAGGAAACGTTGATGCGTATACGATTGGGAGACACATGCATCAGCTGAAGCACCTGGAACTTCGAAACTCCACATTGACTGATAAAGCTTTTGCTCATCTTTGTAAACGATGTTCGAATCTTGAGTACTTGGACTTGGTCGGGAGTAGGTATCTGACCAGCGTTGGTGTTGCTAATGGTACCTCGAGCTTGAAGAATCTGAAGGAGATCAAGAAACCAGATTTTGCAGCCACTCTGTTCTACTAGTTGAACACATAGTTTTGTTATTTTGTTGGCTGAGTTTAAGCATTTTGGTTTTCTATTCCTTTTTTTCATGACATATACTCTCTTTGCTTAAAAATAATCATATCCTCTTAGTCCACCAGTAAAAAAAAATCGAGACTAATGAGATTCTTTAGGAACAATGCCACCAACATGTATACTTTGTGTCAGCCCAACTGCTTATTTGTGTAACCAAACTAATTTATTTCTATGATACTTAAATTAATAGATGGTTCCAAGTTTTTAAGATTTTTCTCATCATATCCTTTCTTATCATGAAAAAAGTTTCATGGTTTTATAAAGAAGCAATTTTTTTTGTAAAAGAATTTCTTACAAGACGGCAGAATCACCAAAACTAATAGAGTAATAGTTCATCTTTGTTTCCTAACGATATGAGTTAGGACAAGAACATTAAGCTATGCATGAAGTTTCTGAATACAAATCACGAAGTTTTCAACATATAAAGCTTTACAAACCTGCAGGGTGTTTGGATGGAACCTGAAATTCTCGATATCATCTTTGGGTGTAACGCCGTGAACGCAGACAGTGTATCACATTACTTGAATAATTTATAGTTGCTTTGGTTCCGAAAGGAGGCTTATTGGATCATTTATCTATAACATTAATTGGTAGAACATTAGCATAAACATTATATTCTATATTATTCAATCAACATTTGTTAGAAAATCAAAAGTAATTTTTAGAAAATTATGTTTGTATCGAAAAATGTTATTATAAAAACAATTTTACAATTAATATATATATTTTTTAAAATAATATTTCACATTTAAATTAAAATTTAATTACACAAATTAAATTATATTTTTAATGTTAAATATTATTTATAAAAATATTTATTTTAATTGTAAAATTTATTTTTAAAATAACATTTTTGATATAAACAAATTTGTTAATACTATTACATAAAATAAATTAATTATATATCTTTCTTAATTTTATATATTAATATATATATTAGAAATATATTCCAAAGAAATAAATATATTATATATTATGTACTAATATAATAATTTTAAATAACATGTTCATACTGTTCTACCAAATATTCTTTTAAATATAGTTTAATTAAAACATACAATTTTCGCAGCTTACTGTTTATATAGCATACTGCTATTGCTTTATCATCCCTTCTACCAATTAAAGCCTATGTAAACCGAAATATCCCTCAAAACTGTGGAAGATTCTTGAAGAGGCGCAATGGGAACTTGAAAAACAGGCCTAGGAGGGACTTCAAGAGCATCCAAACTTCCTTCCATCATCTCTACAACTCTTTTCATGCATGGTCTATTCGATGGATAAGATTGGATACACCACAGAGCCACCAAGATCATCTTCTTCGTGATTTCTTCTTCTTCTTTGGTTAGGTCATCATCCCCATAAAGCCTACTCTGTTGTTCATTTTCAAGATCATTATAAATCCAATCTGGGAAATAAATCGAGCTAGTGTTTGAGGTAGGGTTTTCGACAGTGTCTTTGTTTGTTGCACCAATCATCTCAAGTACCAGCATTCCATAGCTATAGACATCTGACTTGTGAGACACACCACCATAAACTCTGGAGATCATCTCTGGCGCAATGTACCCTATCGTGCCTCTTGTGTCCAACAGTGACATGATGCTCTCTTTTTTCTCGCAGAGCTTAGCGAGGCCAAAGTCAGAAACTTTGGGGCAAAGATTGCAATCCAACAACACGTTCTGCGGTTTAATGTCGAAATGCACAATCTTTGTTTTGCAGCCGTAGTGCAAGTACTCAAGACCACGAGCAACTCCTAGTAAAATATCGTAAAGCGTTCTTCTCCATTCAGCAATTGATGAGGCCGCGTTTGTGGATATAAATTGATCCAAAGACCCATTCTCTAGAAATTCATAAACAATCATTCTTTTTGATCCTTCATAGCAGAATCCAACCAAAGAAACAATGTTGACATGAGATGTTTGGCTCATACTGGCGACTTCGTTGATGAAATCTTCACCATTGCTCTTTGAGTCCTTCAAAACCTTCACCGCGACCTTACGGCCATCAGGAAGGTTTCCTTTGTAAACAGTTCCAAATCCTCCTTTCCCAACTACACAAGCAAATGAGTTTGTAAACCTCTTCACTTCATTGTAGTGATAATGCTTCAGCAGGGTAAGAGCCTTGAGGGTTTTTCTTCTCTGAGCATTTGATGTTTTCCTCTTTCTGATAAAAAATGCTACGACCCCCAACACCACAAGAATACTTAGGCCATGATTATCCCTAAGAAACCGAATGGGTTTCTTAGTTTAAAAAAAAAAAAAAAAATTAAAAAGCAAACCAATCGCGGGCCGCCACGTGTCAGTGGGGCCCGCGAAAAGGGTAAGAAACTCACTAAGATCGGTTCTTAATTAGTAGTTTTTGTAACCGATCCTTAAGGATTTTGTGGGGACCCACGCACTAAGAAACCCACTAAGGACCCCAGATAATCATGCTCTTACTGTCAGACTCGCAGCTAAGGAAAAAAAAAACAAGATTCTATTAGGGCATTTTATTTCTAAAGTATTTGAAATCAACAGTTTAATTCTTCATGTATTCAATTGACAAATTAAATACTCAAGTATTATATGCATATATTTATTTACCAACTAATCATTGACTACGTAAAATCCCCTATATATTAATTGAGAAGCATTTGAAAAATTAGAACCTTAATTTTATATTAATTAAAAAAAACCCCAAATCCTAGGTGGCACTCTAAATGCCTTTTAAATTTTATTTCAAAGAATTCTAGAGCATCTAATATAAAGTATAGTTTAATCTAATGGTGTCACATTATTTCATAATTATATAACACTAGAGAACATTATATTAACCTAAAATATAATAAGTGTGTATTCTTTCCTTAAATAAAATCTACGGAATTACCTAATATGATTTACATATATATGACAATTAATGATTATGAATAATAAAGATTTGATAACAATTTTTGCATCCTTCTTCATTTTTGTTTAAATTTATATTATTAAAAAAAATTAAACAATTACATTAACCATATAATTAAAAAATTAGATTTTTTTTATATGTTATATTTTGAATTTTTTAAAATGCCTTTAAAATTACAAAAATGAGGAAACCTTATATGTTATATTTTTTTAAAACGACTTTAGAATACAAAAATGAGGACATCTTATATGGTATATTTTTTTTATATGTTAGAATTTTTTTATATGTTATATTTTGATTTATTTTTAAAACGACTTTAAATTACAAAAATGTAAGTTTTCCTTAAGTATACGACTAAAAACATTAAAATGACATGTATCA
>NC_027754.1:45602245-45649095 GCF_000695525.1 Brassica oleracea var. oleracea
GACACCTTATATGTTATATTTTTCTTATATGTTAGAATTTTCTTATATGCTATATTTTGAATTTTTTTTTAAAACGACTTTAAATTACAAAAATGTAAGTTTTCATTAAATATACGACTAAGAACATTAAAATGACATGTATCAATTCGATGGTTGATTTGAAAGCTTTCAAAACCATATGGAAGATAAAAGTCAAAATAATTCAAATGTGAAAACAATACTGTTCACTTTTTTTCAAGAACGTGTTCTATGGAAAAATAAAGTTTTTATGTCATAATTTGTTTAATGTCAATCCGATCAACCCATGATGTATTAATTATAGTTTTGTTCCATTATTTTTAATAAAAATTGATCCGATCCATCGGAAAGAAATTATATAATAACAACAAAAAATATTTTATATATATAAATAAAATGATCAAATATATAAAAGAAACTATCGAAATATATACAAATAAATTCACCCTGCGCAAGGCGCATGTCTTATCCTAGTTATGATTATAATATAGAAGTTAAAAAAATTGATAGAAAACTGTTATTTTTCTGTTCATCAATTAATAGTTGACTATTTTATTCTTAATTTCACGCAGTTAACTATTAGTTGGAAAATAATTATGCGAGAGAAATACTTAAGTATTAAAACTACCGATTTCAAATACTTCGGGAATGAAATGCCTATTTTCCCATTCTATTAGTTATTTTTTTTATCAAAGAAATCTAAAGATTTTGTGGTTAGGTATCTAACCTATGAGAATCTTTGTGACTGTGGATTGACGATCTGAAAAACGTTTAAGAAAGTATACCTTGTGAGTATGGAATCAAACTAAAATCTGAGATAAGTTGAGGGAATCTCAAATGATATTGAAACCTTTATTCTTGAGCTGTTGCCAAAGAGGAAGTTCCTATAAAACTAGACTGTCTGCAGTTAAACCATCTCGACAGCTTCTGAAACTCCAACCCATCAAATAATGAGCACTCGACCTATCTTTTCCTGTGGCTGCGGTGAATCCAACATACATTTCTTCTTGCACGATCTCCGACAGTTTTGGAACAACATGGGAGATGAATGGGGTTGATGGGGCAATTGGAAGTTTGGCAAAGGAAACGATCAAACTCAGCACTTGGTTTTGTCCGTTGTAATCCAAACGGATTATGATTGGTTCGAGCTGGAAACCTTCCTCTTTTACTTCATCTTCAGTTGTATAAGCTACCGGGACCTGGACATCCGAGGTGACACTGTTAAAATTCAAACCGATGTGATTGCCTGTTGTTGCATGAGTACCGTCCAGTCCTTAAACCCTTGTATAGTATCGAACTCGACTGCGAAAACGTGGTTCGTTGGATTCCCGTCGTTGGTCTCGTTGAGAAGTCCAAAGTATTGGCCAGAGTCGGCGCCTGGACGGTTTGGGGTGGGAGATAGTGTGAAGGTGAAGCCGAAACTACCTCCGTTTGCTAGAGCTGGAAGGGACTAAAGTGAAGACGAAAGAAGTGCTAAACGAACAAACTTTTGAGTGATTGAGGTTGCTGCTATGGTCAAGCAGCCTCACCGGTTTGCGGTAGAACGCTGTTCCAGTGACGCTTAAGTTTCCATCGGTGAGTCTCAGTAGTCCATCGGGTTTGATGGCAGCTGCTCCTTCTGTTTGAATCTCCGAGTTGTTGTTTTCCCTAAAACCTTTGAAAATGAACTCTGTTGGTGGTGGTGGTGGTGGTGTCTCCCACTCTCCACTCTGAGCTTGAACAGAGAAGATTAAAAACTGGAAGAGTACGAGCAAAAATGAGACCATGAGTGTAGACATAGGAAAGCAAGAACAGAGAGAACGGGTTAGAAGTAAAAGAATATATAATTGGGAGTTTGGTTTATCCTTGGTGATTCGATGATCATGCAATGCAAGTCGTAAGAGCAAGAAGGGATTTTCAAAGTTTTGACTTTTGAACAAGAAAAGTCTTATCTTCCTTTTCAACGCTTTGGTCACAAATCACAATCACACGCACATATTATTTCAAAACGACTAAACACAACTTCTATTTCAGCTAGACGCTTTCAAGTTTCAACACACGAGAACCACCTTTAACCGAACCCTGCTTTCTGGTTCAACTTAATATCACTAAACCGGTATTTGAAATTTAGGGTTTTGACTGGTGACCATTTCAGGAACAAATGGAATAATTTTGATTATTTCTTCTCAAATAATGAAGAATAATTTTGGTTTGTTATTCTTTAAACAAAAAATGATAGGGAATAGAAAGAAAAATTAATTCTTTATGAATGGTGTATTTTTATGGGAACCATAAGAAATTGCTATATTTAGAGGAAAAATATAGCAATACGTTAGAGAACTTCGTTCTAAAATTTATATTTTTGAGGAAAAATATAGACATACTAGGTGTCTTCCTGCACTATGTGCAGTAAAAAAAATTTAAATTATTTTTTAACAGATAAATATAAATTATATTTTAAAATAAAATTTTATTAATATTGTAAATTTTTTTTTCGTATCAATATTTTAATATAAATTTGATTTAATTAAAAATAAAAATTATATTTAAGAATATGCATGTATATATTTGAAATTATAATCTTAGATAGATTTTTCTATCTATTTATTTTATTTAAATATATTAAATAAATTTTTAAAAGTTGCATAATTACCAAAAATTAAAATTAAACAATATTTATAAAATTTGTAGATATTCTAAAAAAATTGTATACATTTTTGAAAATTTTAGTAATAAAATTGCATAATTTAAAAATATATAATTAAATTATATTTCGAAATTTATAATGCCATATTTGAATATATTTATTTTAATGATGATTTATGAGTTATTTCCATATTCTAAAAAAAATTTCAAAAATATAAATTGACATTAAATGTAATATATGAGTTATTACCATATTTTAAAAAGTTTACCAAAAATATAAATTAACATTAAATGCAATTGTCCATGTTTATAAGACATGTCATCAATTTTAGTAGCCATGTCATATTTGTTTTGTGAAGTTGAACATGTGGTAAAATCACTTCGCAAATATAGTCTAGGGGATAAATATTGGAGATAGTTCAAACAGAAGACTATTCGTAAAGTTTATTCCAAAACAAGATCGACCAAGCCCTCTCTCTTGAGGAGTCAATGACAGAGGAAAGATGAAGATATCTTGGATTTTATAACTGGCGAAGAAGTCAGAATCGCTTTCTGCATATAAACGCAAAGTAAATCAAGAAACAAGAATTCTGAAAACTAGCATTTTATTTGATCAAATATGATATACTCTATTCTAGACATATTCAATCACTAGGATCCTAGCTAAAATCTTCTTTCTCAATATATTCTTCTTTATTCTCGATCAGATGGGATCAAGACTGCACCATGACTGGTCAGAGTTGGCTCCGGAATGTCTCCTAGACATTTTCTCACGGCTGAGCATGGGGCAACGATGGAACGGACCAATGCTGGTCTGCAAGACATGGATGAACTTATGTCAAGACCCGTCCTTCAACACTGTCTTGGATCTCGAAGCTGAGTTTCTGTCTTCCCCTGAGTCGTTTTACTGGTGGAGCCCCGAATTCGAGGAAAAAGTGGACTCAACCATCCGGTCTGCTGTCGACCAGAGCCAAGGCAGTCTGACGGAGGTTCGAGTCAGACATTGTACGGATAAATCTCTCTCATACGTCGCCGAGAGGTACGTACCTCTCAGTTTGTTTGGAGATTAACTACAGACGTTTGATATAATCTTTTGATATGCAGGTGCCCAAATCTTGAGATACTTTGGGTTAAATATTGCCCAAAGGTTACAGATGTGTCGATGAGAAAGATAGCATTAAACTGCCCTAAGCTTAAAGAACTTGATGTAAGCTGCTCTTTTAAAATATGTTGTGCGTGTATGAAAATGGTGGGTACGAATTGCAAAAATCTTCAGATTCTGAAACGGAACTCAATGCAGCCTTCCGAGGTCAAGAGGTTAAGGCATTGCACCTATGTGCAGTATCTATCTTTCGAGTATCATGGGGACATTGAAGCGGATACGATTGTTAGACACATGAGTCAGTTGAAGCACCTGGAACTTCGACTATTCTCCACATTGACTGATAGTGCAATTGTCGATCTTTGTGAAGGATGTTCGAATCTAGAGTACTTGGACTTGTTCGGGTGTGGGCGCTTGACTAGCAAAGGTGTTACTAAAGCTATCTCAAAGTTGAAGAATTTGAAGGTGATCAAGAAACCAGATTTTGATGTTTTGGGTGAAGCTCTGGGAATGGATGTTGAAATTGATCTTGAATGGTTAAATAAGTTGTTTGAAGAATACGATGGTGTTGAACATAATGGATGACGATCTTACAACGGCCCTATTACATTAACTGAACGCATATTGTTTTGTATTTGATGATTGTATTTCGTTATTTCTTTGGTTGAGTTCTAAAAAGTCAGCTTTCTTTAACTTTGTTTTTCTGGATTTTTATGCGATTGGTTTTTAATTGGTGATAACAACCATAAAACATAAATTCAACCAATGTTTTGCAAGGTTTTATGTTTTACGCTTGTTTCTAAATTTAATTTGTAAGAAATAATTACCGTATAATGTATAATTTATTTGTTTCGACAAACATCGGTATGGTTATTATGTTATTACATACTATGAAAAAGATTATATATACGATATTATAGCCGATAATTTTACATGTCTTATGAGAATTCACGTCAGACTGCATCACCCTGAGCCACTCTGTGAGATCTATTCCTGACAGTACTCTTTGCGCCATGTTGAAGATCTCTTGTAAGTATTTTCTCCAATTTTCTGCATAATTCGTCTTTTTCGGGAATTGAAACTCAGCCCTCTTAATTTTGACATCCTTTTAGACTAAGGCTTAATTTTGTTTGTATGTGGTAAAATAATTTTTCCAACAATTGATACTAAAAACTAATAGTTTAGGCTGGTATCAAGTCATTGTTCTACCATTACCGGAAGTTAGATCCGCATAGTACATGTTGATAAAAAGAATACTCTAGTGCTAGTTATATGTTGGTTTGACTTTGATATAATACTTTCGTTTGGCAAAATGAATTTACACGTTACAACCATTTGGATGATACAACTACTTGCTCTACATTTAGATTAATAAATATGCGACAACGTGTAACGGACTACTATTGTGTCTTGTATAATTCATGCTGCGAAACTAATCAGTTAATGAGATTTGTTTTTAGGAACGATGCGGAAGTACCACCAACATCTATTATATCTAATACTTTGTGTAGTTTTCAAAATGCAACTGCTTACATGCACGTAGTGTAAACAAACTAATTTAGTATTATTTGGATTTAAAATGATTTGACTTATAAATATTTGATAATTTTATAAAGAAACTGTTATGATTCCTTGTTGAAATTTTCAAATAGTACTTGGAACCACGTATTTAAGATGTTATTTGTGAATGTCAAATCAACATTCAGCCGAAAAATCCTAACATTTGACATTTCAGCTCGAGGCGAAGACTGTTCAAAAGGTAACTTGGGACACAAGAATTCTAACAGCTAGCTAAGTTAACAAGATTTTATTTATCTTCTTCTTCCTCTTCTAAGTTGTTGTACGTACAAAGTGGTTATGGGATGGGAACTTGGTCCTGACTGGACGGAGTTGACTCAAGAATGTCTCCTCGACATCTTCTCACGGCTGAGCCTAGAAGAAAGATGGACCGGACCGATGTTCGTCTGCAAGACTTGGATGAACGGGTGCCAAGACCCGTCGCTCAACTTGGTCTTCGATCTCGAAACCAAATTTCAGTCTCTTCCTGGTTCTCTCAGTTGTTGGTGGAGTCCCGAGTTCGGGGACAAAATCGATTCTGTCCTCCGGTCTGTTGTGGATTGGAGCCAAGGCGGTCTAAAGGAGGTTCGAGTCAGTCATTGTACTGATAGCTCTATCTCGTACGTCGCCGAGAGGTAGTCTCAGTTTCAACTTTTCAGGATTCCCTATTTATTTTCCCTTGATTCCATTAAAGGTTTTTATCTTCGATAAAACTTTATAAATTAATACTCGATAAAATTTATAAATACGATAGACTAATAAAGTTTTTGGTCTCGAGTATTAATTTATTAACTTTTTATTATAGTTAGGTGTAACGTTTGAATTTTGTTTGAAAATCAGAATCTCTAACCAAACTGCATGTTCCATGCATTTTTATTTGTAGGTGTCCTAATCTCGAGGTACTATCGGTTAAGTATTGCCCTAAGGTTACAGATGACTCGATGTTGAAGATAGCCTTAATGTGCCCTAATCTCAAAGAACTTGATATTAGCTTCTCCTACAAAATATCTTGTGTGTGTGTGGATATGGTTGGCAAGAGCTGCAAGAGCATTCAGACTTTTAAACGGAATTTGATGGATCCAGCCGAGGTCACAAAATCTGTGCCTAGTAACTATGTGGAGGACCCATCTATCTTCTTGATATATGGGAATATTGATGCTTATGTGATTGGGAAACACATGCATCAGCTGAAGCACCTGGAACTTCGATTCTCCACATTGTCTAATAATGGTCTTGCCCAACTTTGTGAAGGATGTTCTAATCTTGAGTATCTGGACTTGTGCGGCTGTAATAAGTTGACTAGCGATGGCGTTACCAACAGTATCTCCAACTTAAAGCATTTGAAGGAGATCAAGAAACCAAGTTTCCCAGCTTTTATTATTTGATTTAGTTCGTAGAGTTTGTGTTACTACTTTTTTTTTCTTGTATTTTCTTTTGTCATTTTTGTGCGGCAACACCTGACAAACTCAAGAAAATAATTGTTAGGCTCTATGCTCTCATTTTAAATTCGTATGAAAATAATTATCTATACTTTCTTCGTAAACGTTATAACAACAAAACAGAGGATGGTTGATTTCTCGAAACAGCGAAAATGTGGAACCTCAGATCATGGTCATGACAAGTTATGAATCAAAGAATATTCAAGTTGTATTATATTCCATCTAAAATTATTAAATACACTGTCATGGTCATGACAAGTTATGAATCAAAGAATGATCAAGTTGTATTATACTGGATTTAAAAATGATATGCGTTTTGATAAAATTTTAGACTATTTAATAATATTAGACGAATTTAAGAACATGTTATAATTTCTCATTGAAATATTCAAAACAGTACTTGGAACCATGTATTTATTTATCTTCATGTAAGTTTTAAATTTGTTAAGTTTCTTTTGTATATTATTGTTGTCTAAATCTAGTTTAAAATATTTTAAATTTTATTTTAAATTTTTATTTAATTTTATGTATAAAATTTAAAATCTGTAAACAAAATTTAAAATATTTATGAGATATAATTTTTTTAAGGATTAAAACAATAAACGAGAAAATATTTATGAATCATAAAGGTGATGTGTGATTTTAGGGGCCAAAATGCAAATAAAAATATGAAATTTCAAATTTGAAATTTTGAGTAGTGAAACTTCAAATTTGAAGTTTTGAGTAGTGAAACTTCAAATATAGAGTTTCACTTTTGAAGTTTCTTTTTGGAGAGCAAAAAAATTCATATTTGAAATTATAGAGTGCATTTTGGAGATGTTGTTATGCATAACTTATATTTAGGAATGAAATGAAGAAGAAGCTGTCTAAATATCAAGAAGGTAACTTGAGACACAAGAATTCTAACAGCTAGCTAAGGTCTTAAGATTTAAACTCATCATCTTTTTCTAAGTTGTTATACGTAAAAGTGGCTATGATATTCAGTCTCTAAACTCATACATAACCTTCTTTCTCGATAGATTATTCTTCGTTCTCAATCAGATGGGACAAGACCCGTCCCATCTTCTCACGGCTAAGACCCATCTGATTGAGAACGAAGAATAATCTATCGAGAAAGAAGAATAATCTATCGAGAAAGACCCGTCGCTCAACTCTGTCTTCGTTCTCGAAACCGAATTTCAGTCTCTCCCCTGTTCAACCAGCTGGTGGTGGTGTCCTGAGTTCGGAGACAAAATTGATGCTCTCCTCCGGTCTGTTGTGAACTGGAGCCAGGGCGGTCTAAAGGAGATTCGAGTCAGGCATTGTACGGATCACTCCATCTCGTACGTCGCCGAGAGGTAGTCTTCCAGGGAAGATTTTGATCTAATTAGGTGTGTAACGGGTTATTTTTTCTAATGTCTAAAGGTTCGTACATTAGCAAGGCTCAAACCATTTTAAATTAACTATTTTTAGAAGAACAAACCACTCCTAACGGAAATGGAACTCATGACCCTTTAAATCCATCAAATCCAAAAAAATTATCCAATAGGTCAACTCCTCGTCCGTAATTATGTATAATGTTGTGACGGACCAGAAGCACTCCTGGGCCAAATGCTCTACTAGAACCAGACCGGATGCCCGTGCTGGAGGCCAGACGCTCAACTAGAGCCAGATGTCCGTCACCAGATGTCCAACCCCTCGCTTAATATGATATTGTCTGCTTTGGGTCTAAGCCCTCACGAATTTGTTCTTGGTTTGTTATTCTCAAAAAGTCTCATACTAAGTGGGATTGGACTAACTATATATATTAGACTTTATTCAGTCTAATATCCGATGTGGGACTTGGATTGCCTTTTTATTTATTCTGAAATGTAACATATAAGTTTTGTTTGAGTTTTGTTAATTCCTTACCAAACTCCATGTTTCATGCATTTATATTTGTAGGTGTCCTAATCTCGAGGTACTTTGGGTTAAGTATTGCCCACAGGTTACAGATGAATCGATGTTGAACATAGCCTTAATGTGCCCTAAGCTCAAGGAACTTGATATAAGCTGCTCCTACGAGATATCTTGTGCGTGTGTGGAAATGATCGGTGTATATTGCAAGAGTATTGAGACTTTTAAACGTAACTGGATGGATCTTGCAGAGGTCTGGAGGTTACAGCGTACGAGGTTCAGGTTCGTGCCTCCTAACGATCTGGATGATCCATCTATCGTCTTGATATTTGGGAATATTGATGCTCATGTAATTGGGAAACACATGCATCAGCTGAAGCACTTGGAACTTCGTTTCTCCACATTGTCTGATAAGAGTCTTGCAAAACTTTGTAAAGGATGTCCGCATAGAGTATCTGGACTTGTTTGGGTGTAGGAAGTTAGCTAGCGATGGCCTTACTAGCAGTATCTCCAACTTAAAGGATTTGACGGATATCAAGAAACCAAACTTCACAGCCCTTATTATTTGATTTAGTTCATATAGTTTTTGTTACTACTTTTCTTGTTTTTTTTTTGTTTTCGTGATTGGTTTTTAGTGTGACAACATGTGGAAGATAAATTCAACAAGAAAATTGTTAGGTTCTATGCTCATCACATTTTAAATTCGTAAGAATAATGATCTTATACTTTCTTTCTAAACGTTACTATAACAAAGCAGAAAAGGGTTGTATCTCAAAACAGATAAGGTGTGGAAACCTAAGGTCACATTATCAAGAATTGATTGTAGCCAAGATCAACCACTCTTCCTTAGGTCAAGCTAGTTCATCATCGTAAGAGCAAATCATCTTACACGGATACTGCCTTTTCTCGACCTTATAACCAATCTTGCAATACGACTTGATCATGAGGTTAGGTGTGGTGTAAGTGTCTCGAGAAGAGACCATACCCTGCTCCAACATATTTGTTTACACTCGTTGTGTCATCGCACCGACTAACTCGATTCTAGCCAATAGATTCAACAATGCGTTGTAGCATTTATCATTAAGCTGAGACTTGATTTTTTTCAAGAGAAAACCAACAACAAACCAAAAGTCCAGCAGCGAGTCGCACATCTTTGTCATCTCTGTGACCACTTTTATTAGTCTATCTGGCTATCTACTCCATTATTTCAAGAACAATACTTAGGTTTAAATTCACATCTCCTCTTATTACCAATCAAAATACCACCTAGATTAATAATAAAATAGATTAATTTTATTTTAAAAAATCTGAAATAATTGAAAAAAATAGTAACGCCAATTTTAATGATGCTAACGCTACTAACTAAATTCTAAACATTAAATCTATACCCTAAACCCAAACCCTAAACCCTAAATCCAAACTCTATATCCTAAACCTTAAACCCAAACCGTAAATCCTAAACTCAAACCCTATATCCTAAACCTAAACCATAGACTCTAGACTCAAACCATATATCCAAACCTAATCCCTACACCCTAAACTCAAATCGTAAACCCTGAACCCAAATCCTATATATATTCTAAAGGTTTGGGTTAATGTTGATGTTGTTTCTTTAGGGTTTAAGATTTGGGTTTAGAGTCTAGGTTTGGGTTTAGAGTCTAGGTTTGGGTTTAAGATCCAGGGTTTAAGTTTAAGGTTTAGGATTTGGGTTTAAAGTTTACGGTTTGGGTTTAGGGTTTAGGATTTGGGTTTAAGATATAGGTTTAGGTTTAGGGTTTAGAGTTTAGAGCTTGGGTTTAGAATTTAGGGTTTAGAGTTTAGATTTAAGGTTTAGGGTTTAGAATTTAAGATTTAGGTTTAGTTAGTGGCGTTAGCGTCATTAAAATGAGCGTCATTATTTTTTTTCAATTATTTTAGATTTAAAAAAAAAAAAAAATTATTATTAATCTATGTGGTATTTTGATTGGTAACAAGAGGGGAAGTGAATTTAAAGGTTCACCTTTCAACTATATATATTTTTTTTAATATGGATCGTGTGTGTTAAGTCGCACCATATTCTCTGTGTTAATACACGTTGAGATGAAAATTAAGGAGTGGGGGCAAGGTAACTGAATCTCGGAACTGTAAACGTGGCTTGCTCTCTCGCTCTCTATTGGTTCTCTGTGCCGGCAACAACTAATCAGTGTTCTGTCTTAAAGATCTTCTTCTCTGTGAATTCCATTATAAGATCACCGTTTCTTCTACATCTTTAGAGAAAAATGCCGAGCAAGTGCGAAATCTTGTGCGAGATCTTGATCGCTATCCTTCTTCCTCCTCTGGGAGTTTGCCTCAGGCGTGGATGTTGCACTGTAAGCTCTCTTCTAACTCTCTCTCGATATCATCAACTCTGACTAATGAAGTGGTTGCAGGGATGGAGTTTCATAATTAATATTTAACTTTTGTTTGTTGCAGGTGGAGTTCTTGATTTGCTTGGTCCTGACTCTCTTAGGCTATGTCCCTGGCATAATATACGCTCTTTACGTGATTGTGTTCCAGAACAGAGATGAGTATTTTGATGAAGCTAGACGCCCGCTCTACTACTCAACTTGATATTTGTTTGTTTCTTTGAAACTGTTAAACTCTTTGTACCTAATAAGTTGCTTTGTAATGTGTTTACGTGTGTATTGAAGAAAACATTGTGTTTGATACATTGTTTTTATCCTTTTTAATTTATATATATGCAAGGTTGAAGGTGAGATTGATTTATTTGTTAACTTATAGTATTCAGGCTACTAGCCCTGCTAAAATGTTAATGCGTCAGTTTATTTTCTAGGTTAGGTTATATTCATATAAGTTACATTGATGCATTTGTTATCTCTATAGACCATTGAAGCAAAGGAATATCTCTCGGCTTCACTCATCCTACTCCGTGTGACATTTGTATGGATACAACCATATTGTAGGTTACGTTATAGACATAATTAGATTCATTTGAGAATTGAGAGACAAGTAAAAGATCTTCTATAACTGATTCTACAAAGAGTGCATAACCCCCTTCATATCATTATGAAACATACAAACTTTGTCAATTGTCAATGAGGATCTCGTGGGGAAAACTCGAAGAGAGTAAGGTTGATCTGATGGATTGGAGTCGCCTTGTTGTGCACGTCTTCCTCTCCAAAGATGTCAGTGTTTAGGCTTCGTTTTTCTTTATTTTCAGATGGTTAAGGGGGAGAGAGGTCTCTCTATAAATGTATATATCACGGCACTCTAATACAATGAGTGAATGACCGACATATATATCATATTTTACGCATTACTATCCTGGAAATTACATGTAGTTGTGTACTGATTTTGATTTTCTAAATCTTAGAAGAATAGTATGAAACGCAGCAGATTAATCGTTGGATGAATTAATGGGGTTGGATCTTTCATATCTTTTGTAGCCTTAAGTGAGAATAACATCTAACGTTAACAAGAACCACATTAATAGACAATCAGGGAAAACAATTTTCAAGTGTTAGAGAGTTAACAAACTTTCGCCCCAAGAATAAAACAAACAATCACAAATACAAACTCAATCAAGCATGTAAATTCAAACCATTTGACGCGAAATTAAAAGCAATTAGAACCACAAGCCGCAACCTAATATCTTGGTAAATGGATTAGAATGCAGCGAGCAGTAGAACAAATGAAGTCACAACAGTAGATAGATAAGTAAGTGGGCTAGAGAGAAGATTTCTAGTAGCCGATGACTTCTTCTTCTTCTTGGACTTCTTGCTTTTCTTCACGAAAGCTCGAAGATGGCCATGGTGATGATGACCGTGAGACGAACCTTCCGGGTACTCTTCATGTTCAACTAGTTTACGATCCAATGGTTTGATCGTGGATCCGGTCTTGCTTGAAATTATGTGGGATTGAGAAAGTAGCAAGACGGAGACGATCAAGAACAAAGAAAGAAGAGAAGAAGTTCTCATCTTTTTTTATCTTCTTTGTTTAAATTTAGATTGAGAAAATATAAATCTTTTTTTTTTTGAAGTTATGAGTGTATGTGTGTGTATTTATAATTTTGTGAGAAAAGTAGTAGTGTCTCACTTCAATTTCGTGCGCACAACCAAAACTTTTAGAGAACTCATCACAACAAGGCATTGATGAGGTCAAGGCAGCTCATGTGTATGTGTGCGCTTTTGTTGTTGAAAAGATCTCTTACTGCCCAAGAGACGTTTTGTCACGTTCCATATCTTATTGGTTATATAACTTTGGTTCACAAACTCACATTTTTTATTGTTTTTACATCGTATATATAAATGAAAATACCATAAAATGTTTAAGAAACAAAATGTTTTAGAAATTGTGTGTTATGCGTCTCTCAACCCAGTTGGCAATTGTTTAGAGGCATATCCTTCGGACGACATGTATTTCGATTAGATAAGGTGATTTTTCTCTAGATTTGATGATCCCATATTCCCATGTCTTGTTTAATGATAAATATATTCTAAATTAATACATTTGGTTTTCAATTTAAAAATATAAGATTATGCCAACCGAAGTGGGAGGAAGAGAACAATTCTCTTTGCTTCAGCTCCCGGTCTCGCTGTGCAAGAGAATTCAAGCAGCCTTGACAACATCTATGGCACCAACAAGATGTCATGGATAGCGTGGTCAAAGATGATCCTCCCGAAAGATCAAGGAGGGCTAGACTTTCGTGATATTCAAAGTATCAATGATGCGTTCCTAACAAAACTCAGCTGGAGACTGATTCGTAACCCGACGAACTTGCTTGGGAGAATTTTGCTTGGAAAATATTGTCCCTCAGGGTGATTTCCTTACTTGTCAGGTAAGCAGCGCATGCTCTCATGGCTGGAGAGGCATTATGGTAGGCCGCGACTTAATAAATGAAAACTCCGGTTGGGCTGTGGGAAATGGAGAAAGTTTGAATGTTTGGGAGTCTCCATGGCTCAGTCTCACAGCACAAGAGAGACCTATGGGCCCTGCCCCTGAAGCTCTTATCAATCTCTCAGTTGCAGACTTGTTCTTACCGGAGAAAAGGGAATGGAACCTGGACCTGATACAACAAGTGCTCCCTTTTGAGGAACATAAGATTAAAATGTTGAAACCAAGTCTGATGGCCTGGGTGCTCCGGACAAGCTTATGTGGCTTCTGTCTGAGTCCGGAGAATACACCACCAAAACTGGATATGCTGCTACAATCCTGGAGTTCAACTGGAGAAAGAGTGTCTGGAACCTTCACACTGCCCCAAAAATCAAACTCTTCATTTGGAAAATGTTTCACAGAGCCTTGCCGGTTGGCGAGCAACTAAGAGCGCGACAGATTAAGGTAGATGGGAAGTGTAAACTGTGTGGATTACCTGAGACGATTGATCATCTGTTCTTGCATTGTTCTTTTGCCAAACGTGTCTGAGCATTGGTACCGGTTTGGCCAAGTATTGAATATGCTGGAGCCACGGAGTTAAGGAGCGAATGGAACAGCATGTTGGCTCGTCAGTCGCTCCCACCGACGGGTATCGCAACAGGATCTCTAGCTCCATGGATCTTATGGCAGCCCTGGAAGGCAAGGAATAGCCTCATGTTTAATGATAAAGGGTCCACTGCTACGGAAGTAATCACGCTGGCTTCAGCGGCTGCGAGAGAATGGAACCAAAGTCAAGCTCAAACCTCGACGAAGCAGAAGCACCCTCCAGTACGAGCATCTCTTCAGGAAGACTGTGTGGTAGTGAGGTCGGACGCAGCTTGGAACGAAGCTAAGAAAGCTGCAGGCCTCGGGTGGATCATTAAGTCGCAAAACAGAACCTCTGTTTTCTCTGAGCCAGCTAGGTTAAGAGAAGCAGTTTTAAAATGTCGAGATCTTGGACTCCCAAGGCTCCGCTGTGAATCTGACTGTTCTCAACTTATCAAGGCGGATCAATCTTTCTCGGAACTCTACGGCATTGTGGAGGATATCAAGTCTGTTAGTTTTTCTTTTGATTTCATCTCTTTTGCTTGGATCTCTCGTGAGTGTAATAGGGAAGCAGATGAATTGGCAAAGAAGAAGCTGTCTTCTGAACTTGTATTAATGGCCACAACAAACTTTGGCTGACTTATAAATGCAATGAATATGTTTCAAAAAAAAAAAAAAAAAAAAAAAAGGTACCAATAAAAATGTATATTGTTTCATGTTTGCTTATTAATTATTATTTTTCATTCCGAAATTGTCAACATTGCCATTCATCATACTGATCTTGCGCGTCTTGAACTAATTTTATAACATGCTTGCCTATTAGTAAAAATTGTGTCAAAAAATGATATTTCGATTTGTCTTTTTGGGTAATAAAGAAATGAATCTTAAACTGTGACCTCACTCCATATAACCAAGGATACATAACCAGATTTATTCAAAACATAGATAGTAAAGCTTTGAAGGTTGAATAAGAAACGAAAATGCTTATCAAAACAGAGGAAATGGAGGATGTATTGGAGTAACCTGTAGCAGAGATGAAACCACACAAAAAGCTTACACCAAACTACGGCAAGCCTCGATTTTGGCTGCTTGCGCGGCCAACAGAGATTCACTTACACTCTTTATCACAGCATCCAAGACTGCTTTCTTGAACCGATCATCCTCCATTTTCTTTAGAATCTCTTCCACCGTCTCAAAATCCGATGCATTGGCCATAACCAAACTCCCAAGGATCTCCCCAAAGTTGTTTGGTGCCTTTGGCAGATCGATCCCAATGTCATCGAGCATAGACCCGTAAAGCAGACAACCACTCCCTATGTCTTTAGTAGTTAGACCCTTCTTAGAGACCAAATATTCCAACAGTCTCGCCACTGGTTCAATGCACGGCGGATTTTTCTCCAAGCCGAGGGAGATAGCTTCCTTGACGAGCTCGGGATGGTAAGCTGGGGATTTCAGCTCCTCTACGCATTGCAATGCCTCATCCATTAGACGTACATTGAAGTATTCTTCCAAAAGCGACTTGGTTTTTCTGCTGAGCACTTCTGAGTCCAAGGTAGTGGCCATGGGAGAAGCTGCCTCCTGTGGCTGTGGCTGGGGCTTCTCCACAGCTGGTTTACTCGGGGAAGGAATGGGTTTCGGCTGTTCGGCACCACTACCTTGCAAAAGGGCACTTGGTCTTCCAGCCAAAAGACCTCCACTGCCCTGAGGCAGGAGCCTTGAATTAACGGACGGTGACTTGCCGATAACGGGAGACTGAACACGCCCTGCGGGCTGCTGATTCTGCCTATTCCCTCTGGGCATGGAGCGGGACCGTGCCATCTCCCAGCCGTCATCATCTGTTACAGGCATCCCTGGCATCTGCCTAGCCCCTGGCATTCCCGGCATCTTCCTAGCCCCTGGCATTCCAGGCATCATTCCTCCAGTACCAGAACGTCCATAAAAGTTTCCAGAGTCAGCTGCACCAGCATCTGCACCACCACGGTTGTTGTTATTTCTCATATTTGCCATTGCACCAGGGCGCAACCCGAGATTCCTCTCTGCCTCGGAATGAATCTCAGTAATCTTCTTGGCTTTCATCTGCCATTTTGAACAAGCAAGAAGAAAACATAAGCACAGAAAGAAAACTCCGCAAGTAATTACAGATAAGACTGTACAGTATAGATTCCTACCTCCTCCCGCCTTGGTACCCAGTTGTCAGCACGCAGATCAATAACATTACGGACCATAAACCTCAGGCGTGGCGCAAGCATCGGGTGCATTGCAAGCTCCTTCAAACGAAGGAAGTATGTGTCGTTTGTACCTCGTGATCTTGGGCTCTCATCGAGCTGTTTTCCAATGGTGATGAAAAATTGACAGAGAGCCTCTACATCTTCCTCTGCTGGGCAAGCTTTATTGTCACTACCTAAAAGCTCCTGCGACCAGACACAAAAAGTTACCATGAGCTTTACAGAAAATAAACTTTTTAACAGTGCAAAAACAAGAGCGTGAGTCATCATACTTGGACAATGTGATGGACAATCTTTTCGGGCACCATCTTCTGCTTCAGAAGCTCACCAATTAAACGGATATTTCCTAATGTTCGAAGCTTCAACATTCTTTCTTTGTCCCTGCGATCCATTTCTTGCTCTGGATCAGTCATCAGTCTGATTTCTTGCTTCAATTTGTCAGCTCCCTCAAATTGTTCTTGGCAATTGTTCAATAACACTCTTTTGAATGTTATTTCTTTTCCACCGGCTTCCTCCGATGGGAAGGAAGGTAGCTTTCCATTGATATCAAAACACAAAAGAGCGTACATCTGACAAAACGTGGGCTCTAGTACAGCCTTCTCAAAAATCAGTTGTATCACTCCCTGGATGAAAAAAAGAAGAAGAAGAACAAATGATGCCATGAAGAGAGAACTACATGACATATAAACAAGCCAAATGCACACGAATTGGGAATGTACCTTTAGGATATCTGCGGAAGTGATCCCAGAGTCAATTAACTGACCTTTAAGGAGATCATACTTCTCGGGAGTCATCTTGTTCAGAATACTGCAGACAACAAGAATTATACGATTCAATCAACTAAATAAAGCAAATAACCACAAAAACAGAGACAAACACTCATCATAATTACAAGAAAGCAATACCCTTTCACGGTCTTGAGGACTTGGTCCTTTTCCGAAAGAGTTCCTCTTTTAGCTGACCAAGGAACCTCAGCTTTCACCAGAACAGGAGGAGGACCAGACTTTTCCAGCAAAGTTATCATGTCAGTAACAAGCAATAACCACCCAAAAGCAAACTAAAGGTAATGTAAGAATAAAGTGCCAGAGTAGTCAACACTCACCGCAGTACGGGCATCTCTAGGTTCGCGTTGGTCTTCCCTTGACCTTTCTCTACTTGGGGAAGGAGCTGGTGCACGAGTATGCCAATCACGGTTATCAGTCTCGGAGAAACGATTCTGAGCTTGAGCTGCAGGCTGAAAAGACCAAAAAAAAAAAACAACATAAACTAAAGAATCTCACTACCTAGGTTGTTGAACAAAGCTAGAAACACTCACCTTGCTTTCTGAACGTCCCCAGCTCTGCTCTTCACCAAAAAGATCAGATGAAATCTCCCGACTGAGCTTCAGGATATCCTCAGAGACTTGGATGGCCTGGACACAAGAAACATTGTGAGTGACTCAAGTTCAGGTTAAGAATTACATCAAGAACATTCATCTCAGGTAACTAATAATACCTCTTTAAGCTGAAGCAGCTGTTCTCTGCTGAAACGCAAAATCTCATGACCCTCTCCTCTCTAACAAAACATAAAAAAAATTCAAACTTTAGGTCGAATTCAATGTGCATGAGCTCAAAATCAGAAACCCGAATCAACAATCCATAATTCAATTTCGAAATCCAAATTAACCAATCCAAACCCTAGAATTTACAGCTGATCTAAAAAGCAGAGTAATGTCGTGAAACCGAATGTAATAATACCCTAACGGCAAAAGAAGGAGCATCGCCGCCATTGGTGAAATCAGAAGAAGAAGAAGAAGACGAAGGGCGATGTGCAAAGAGTCTGCTTCCTCCACGACCACCACCTCCAGGCCTCAAGCTCAACACGGGACGGTCTCCTTGTTGCTCCATTGTTTTCGATCTAATCGCAGTTAAAGGAATGGTGTGAGTCTGCACGACAAGACGAGCGAAATTAGGGTTTCCGATCAACACTATGATTGATTGATCGAAGAGGGAAGGCTTGCTTACCGGAGAGATTGTTGTTGTAAGAAAAAAGAAAAAGAAAGGGGAACGTCTGTGCGGCGCTGAGCCTTTTTAATATGTCTCTGTCCACAAAAACGTTTTAGGGTTTGGGCCTCAAGCTAGCTAACCATCTGATTTATAACCATATAAGAGTTGCAGTTATATAAAATTCTAGAGTACACTATTTATAAAAATTAAAAATTATATGTAAATTACTACTAATCACAACATAAAAAATAAAATTTAACATTTGATAGTGTTTACAATAATTAATAGTAACGTTTTATTTCAACATTCAAATTAGAAAATACAGATTAAAAAAATATTATTAATAGAAAATATATAAAAGTTTTTATTAACAATGAATACTTTAATAGAAGATTAAGAAAATTTACCAATCTAAAATAGTTTCAATTATATAATTATTTATAACTTCAAATAATATAAATGGGTATTTATTGGTTAAGATAATGGTTTGAATCAAATCTTATAATAATAAAAAATTGATACTACCGCTATAATTTTAGGAAAAATTACCTGATTCTAGAAAAAAAAAACTGCAGCATTGTTAAAGATAATTTAATACGGTTCCAAAAAATATAACTAAGACTATAAATAATTAATTTTTAAAAACGGTCAAAGTTATATTTTCCTTCTGTTTCAAAATAATACATGTTTTGAAATTTTTACATTTATTAATAAAACATATTAAAGCTTAGTTATTAATGCATAATTTTTTGTAATTTTATATTCATATATTTCTAAACCAACAAAACTTCAAAAATGTAATTAATTAATGTTTTTGAAAATTCACAATTTTTCATTACTAGTTGACCAAAAATGTATTGAAAATATAAAAGTACATTTTTTTGAAACAAATTTTTTTTTCGAGAATATGTATTTTTTTCGAAATGGAAGAAGTAATTGTTATTTAATTTTCTTGGTGACATTTATTCAGTAGTTTTTTTCTTATTGAAAAGAAGTTATTACACAAAGTGTTGTTAATGTTCAAATCTGTCTTATTAACCATATTATCACAAAGAACCGATGGCTGGATTGTGAAGCCATGGATTCTTTGTGATGGGAGTTGTCTATCTTGGGAGAGTTGGACTCTCATCACAGTGAGAGAGATTTAAAAGCATATATGTTGTTCTTGCTTTGTGAGTCATACTACATCTCTCTCACTCTCACAATCTTATGTTTTTTTTGGGTTTTTGAATTTACTTCTTACCCACATGTGTATGGGATTAGTTAATCTATAGATGCCTACTGTTGTCTTTTTCGTTGAGTTTTAATTGTTGGCCAGTTTGGTCTAGACTTGTAAGGATACTTTGATTGAATACCAAGAGTTAAAAAAAACGATATCATTACCGGAGTTATCCTTAATTATGTTTCCAGACACACTTTGTTAATGTTTTTTCTTTGAAAAAAAAAAAATCAAAATCGCTGACAAAAAAAAGAAATCAAATACAGTGTCGTGTTATTATTATCTGGATAAGGGAAATTTATTTTATTTCCTATTTTCTGTTTTCTGCGATTCGTAGAGTGTGGCTCTCTGCCTGGCGCCATGGCTGGGATCACCGGCAGCACCATCTCGTTCAACGCCATCGTCGCCAAAACCACCAAAACGGTGTCGCATCACCCATTCTTTGTTAACTCTAACCTCTTCGGTTGTCGACTCTATCTGCCTGAACTATCAGTTATCACTCTCTCGCCTTATCATCGCCGTTTCCCCGCCATCACCTGCCGCTACGGTGGCGGCGGTGGCGGAGGAGGCTCTAGATTCCCCGGAGATAGGCGTGGTAGGCAGAAAGAATCCGAGGATGACGATGCGCTTGATATCTCAGCTATTAGGTAATGATGGATAGTTTGATTTGAGTGAATGTGTCTCTAGGCTTAAGCTATGTGTTGTCTTTGATGTAGGTCAGCTACTGTCAGACTCATCGATGGGCAACAGAACATGGTAAAAATGAATGTGCTTTGTGTTTAGTTTTGAATTGATTTCCAGCAAAACAGAACACACATAGAGTTTCTTTTGTTCTGTAGATTGGTATAGTTTCCAAGGAGGAAGCTGTTCGAAGAGCTGAAGAAGCTGAGCTTGATCTGGTTTGTGTTTCTTTGTAACTTTAACCATTCTTGAAAAGCATTTTCCTTTGTGATCTTGTTTCAGTGAGTATTTTCAGGTGATTCTTTCGCCGGATGCAGATCCTCCGGTTGTCAGAATGATGGATTATAGGTGAGAATTAACTAAACTTGCCTTCTTCTTTTCTTTTTTTTTTTGGAACAAAACTTGGCTTCTTTAATCAAATGAATTGTGTATGGTAATATGATTATTTTCCTTTTGTTTCATTGTATCAGTAAATATAGATACGAACAGCAAAAGAGGAAAAAGGAACAGCAGAAGAAAAGTATTTGATCTTTCTTCTCTGCTTAAGTAGAATTCTGCGGTGTTGTATATTAATGGATTGTAACTGAATCTTTTTCTTGTCTCAGCAACTCGCATGGACTTGAAGGAGCTTAAAATGGGGTAAAATAGGCTTTGTCACTCTCTCTCTTTTGTATGTGCCCTTGCAGTGACTTGTTTCGAACTTCTTCTTCTCAAAAGGTTTCTTCTTTTTTTTTGTTCCCCTGATAGTTATAACATTGACCAGCATGACTATTCTGTACGCATGAGAGCAGCCAAGAAGTTTTTGAAAGATGGTGACAAGGTTAAAGTGATTGTGAACATGAAAGGCAGGGAAAACGAGTTCAGAAATATTGCTATTGAGCTCCTCAGACGTTTTCAAACTGAAATAGGGGAGGTTTGTACTGTTCTCTACGCTCTTTGGTCTTTTCTTGGCATGTGCATTGCTCCTTAGTGGATCTTGTTTGCTGAGTCGCTGAAACATGTCAACATCTGCAGCTTGCGACTGAGGAAAGCAAAAACTTCCGAGACAGAAACTTGTTTATTGTCTTGGTGCCAAACAAGGAAGTTGTTCGGAAATCACAAGAACCATCCCCAAAGAAGAAGAAAAAGCCAGCTGATGATGAAGTTTCCGCTGCAGGTATAACTGCAACTTAAGATATATGATGTACAATTGTGTGAAGGTATAATGTCAGTTCATGACAGGAGAGTTTGATAAATGTCTTGTATAGTTCCTTTTCTACTATGCTTCTTGCATATTCCCATGTATCTGTAACCATAGAAAGTATTTGAATGAAGATTTTTCGTATAGATTGTAACAAAGAAATCAATACTTAAAGAATTATCAGTTGTTATGTAATGTTACAGTATGAGTACAGTATGACTTATGTTGAGGCCAAAACAAGTGACTACCAATAATCTCCACAAGAACAAACACCATCTCTAAAATGATGAAACCGGTTGGCGTCTCTTACAACTATCACTCTCTCTGTTATCTCTGAGATGAGTTTAGTTACAGTGTGACAGTCTAAACAGACCCGCAGATTCTTTATGATCCGGATCTCAGTTCCTGGTTCAGTTGCTATGAGTCCAAAGGCAATTGCTAGCCTCTCGCTGTGAAATTTCACCATCAGCTCTCTTTCTTCCTCCTCCACGTCGTGCAAGGCCAACTCAGTCTCGGGTTGATACCCAGCTTCCCTCATCTTCCCTTCCAGCTCCTCTAGCTTCTCATAGATTGCTTTTACCTGGGGATGTGACTTATCACCCGAGGTGAATACATGAGGCGTCCCACCAATCTCTACCAAGGTACAGCCAGGAGCCTTGGTTAATTTCCTCTTCTTTGCCGCTTGTCTGACCGTAGCAGCCTGTGGATAATTTCTATCAGCTGAGTGAATGTTCGACAGCAAAACATGGTACCCTACATTGTCTGGATCTAGCTCAAACAGCTTCTCGGAGACTGTACGGGCAAGGTTTGTGTCTTTGTGAATCCTACAAGCTCCTAGCAGTGTTTGCCACACGGAAGGATCCGCTTCAACGGGCATCGCCTCTATAAACTGCAATGCTCTCTGCAAATGTCCTGCTCGGCCAAGAATATCGACCATGCAGGCGTAATGCTTGACCGATGGTTCAAAACCGTACCGGTGGACCATGGAGTTGAACATGTCATCACCTTCTTTGACGAGGCCAGCATGACTACAAGCGTAAAGAACGCAGAGGAAAGTGACCTGCGTTGGTGCAACGCCGGAGTTCAACATCTCAGAGAAGATACTCAGAGCATCCTGTCCATGTCCATGGAGGCCATAACCGGAAATCATTGTGTTCCATGTAACTTCGTTCCTCTTCGGCATCAAGTCAAACAACCGGCGCGCTTCTGCAATGCTTCCGCACTTTGCATACATACCAATCAAAGCAGTAGACACATATATGCTAGACTCAAAATCTGTACCTCTGACTAAACCATGTACCCATTTCCCCAAACTCAAAGTTCCTAACTGCGCACAAGCGGACAGAATACAAGTTATTGTGATCGGGTTTGGACTAAACTCAGACTTCTGCATTTCTCTGAACAAAGATATCGCGTCCTCTGTCAACCCGTTTTGAGTGTAACCAGAGATCATTGCGTTCCAAGATGCCAAGCTCTTATGCGGAGACTCATCAAAAACCTTCCGGGCTGATTCCATCTCATTCAGTTTACTGTAAACCGTGGTTAACGCGGTCGGCACAGATTCATGAGATAAGAAGCCTGACTTCAAGCTGTAACCATGAATGGCATATACAAGCATAAGATGACCAGAGACAGGGATCAGACTCACCACCGTGCTTGAGTTCAACCTTGTTCCTGACAACACCAGCTCCTTAAACAAGCTTAAAGAGAGCTCAGTCTCGTCATTTGAAGTGTACCCGTGAATCATTGCATTATAAGCTACAATATCTGGTCTACAAAAATCTCGAAACAGAGTACTCAACACCTCAATCTTCCCACACTTCGAGTACAACGAGATAAAACCTGTACGAACAAAATCATGAGAGTAGCATCCTGTCTTCATCGCAAGACTATGGATAACCATCCCGAGTCTCAGCTCTTGCAACTCCGCAACAGCGGGAAGAACACTCAACAGAGTCGTCGAGTCAAAACGAGTAGAGCTCTCGTTGATCAAATCCCTAAACACCTGAACAGACTCCTCGTACATCTCATTCTCTCCGTACCCAGATAACATAGTGTTCCACAAAACAGAGTCTCTCTCAGGCATTCTATCGAACACCTTCCTCGCATCACCCACCCTTGAAAACTTGAAGTACATGTTAACGATATTCGATCCAAGTCGTAATTCTGAGTCAAACCCATCAACGAGTGCTTGTCCGTGAACAACTCTGCCAGCTCTCTCGTCGCGAGCTCCCGAAGCGGCGGAGATAGCGTAGGTGTAAGTTGAGCTATTGGGGACGAGATCAGTTGATTTTCTTAGATGGGAGAATAGAGAAAGCGAAGAGTGTGGTGATCCGTTGTTGGAGAAGCCGCCCATGAGGACGTTGAAGAGGAAGACGTCGGGGCTATGGACGGAGAGGACGAGGTTGTGTGCGTAGTGAATGGCGCCGAGCTCGGAGAGGCGTTGGGTGAGCTTGGTGAGGAGGCGGATGTCGTTTTGGAAGCCATGGGTAGTGATCTGAGCGTGGGTTTGGGTGAGGTGAGAGAGGGAAGAGGAGATTTTGAAGAGGTCGGAGATGGTGTTCTTGTTTATTACTCCTCCGACGGTTGTCTCGGCGGATAAGGAACGTAGTAACATTTGGCTTTGGTCCTTTTGTGTGATAACGAAACGAAACGACTCATTTCGCGCTCTTATAGTATCCATTTAAACATATTTCTCTACTTTTAAATTACAACATTTTTTTATTAATTCAAATATTTAATTTTAATAAAAAGTTACAAACAATCCTAAAGTTACATTTTGCAGTAATTTTTTTTATTAATTCATGGTTTATTAATGTTTTACATGGAAAACTTTTCTTTTAAATTCTAAATAATGCGATTTACCATTAATAAATACAGATAATGGAAATTTATTTAAAAAATTCAACATGCTTAACAAAACCGCAAGTTTTGAAGCTTTATAGAAAGGTGGTGCAAATATGATTTAATGTGGTGTAAATAGAACCACTAAACATATGAACCAATAGATTGTTGATTGCAAAGTTGTGTTGTAACTAATTTGTAATAAAAATAAATTAATATTAAAAATTGATTCTACATATAGTAAACGCCTAAAAAGTAAAAACCCACATCATGTGAACAAATAAATTGCTTTTTCCTTCTTTACCTAAGACTTTCGAACTAGAGATCTTTCACTTCCTGTGTTCCTATGCTAACGTTTCATACCAAAAAAAAAAGACGTCTCACAAGACCAGAGAAATGTGGGAGCATCGAAGAGCAATTTACAGGTGATCCAGTCATCAGTGGTGAGCATGTGGAACTGTAAGCGTGTTATTTACGGCCATGGAAACTTGCTTAGTGGCAACAATGAAGGAGTCTCCTCCTCTGCATCTTCTTCTCCTTCTTCTCTCCTAGTTTGTATCAGATGAGTCCTGAGGCTACACTCTTTTATCTGTTCCATGCCACCAAAAACTCTGTTTTCATTCGTTTTACAAAACTCATTCTACATTCAGTCACTGGATTGTTCTTGTTACCTGCATGATCGCAGTTGAGGCCAGAAGATCTTCGCATTTCCCTTGCATAGAGCTCTCTTTTGTAACTACAACAGCGAGTTCTGACACCATTGTATTCATCTCCTCCACCTGCAAACACAATCACAAAGAGCAGGCTTGAGAGTTATGTAGAGAGAGAAATATGAAAAACAGATTTACTAAAAAGGATCTCTCACCTTTGAGAGTAAAGACCAAATGGACGATCCCATAGACTGCATTACATCAAGAGCCGAGGACATGGCTGCTTTCAAAGACTCAACGTCCGCCTGTATGGAAGAAAAGTTCTAAACAATCTTTTGAATTTAATGTCATGAGTATTCTCAATAGTATTGGCAATAGTAACAATGTATACCTTTGTTCCTCCAGTCACTGGAAGGCGGAGTGTATTAGCTTCTAAATCTGCTATAGCCCCAACTAAAGAGCTAACATGGTCTCTTTCAAGTATGGCCCATTCTTCAAGACTAACCATCTGTGCACATGTTTATGCAATCGGCATTGCGTAATCTAATGAATGCAAAGTCAGTATACAACACAGAGAGAGAGAGAGAATCTACTTGATCGTTTAGTAGCGAGTTGAGTTTGATCTCTAGCTTTAGCTGTTGCAGACCAATCCTTTGGCTGGTCACATCATCCTGTAGCTCTGATATCGCTTGCCACACATTAAATAGAGTTTCCTGAAACATCAAAAACTTGAGTTTTCAGAACCATTCATGTTGATATATAGGGCATAAGTTAAATATATACCTCGGACGTTAATCTTTGAATGTACATTACAGCTTCAGCTTGCGCAATTGCGAACCGCCACTGTAAATATCTATTGTGGAGAAGGCGTAGCTGATGAACGTCTTCGATGTAGCTTGCTTTCTTGCCTTTCTTGACATCTGTGATGAAGCTGAGAACAGACGTTGTGGTAGTGGATTGTGCTTGTCTTACCCTGGAAGGACTAACCCCTCTTGAAGGTGGAGTTGATGGTCTAGCAAAAGAGGAGGTACTTGTAACACGTGAAGGACTCAACCCTCTTGCAGGACTCAGTCCTCTTGCAGGGCTTAGTCCTCTTGCAGGACTCACTCCTCTCGAAGTACTCATGCCTCTAGATGAAAACGATGTTCTACTTGGTGAAGCAGGGCGAGATCCAGGAGCAGAGAATGGATGCAGCCTAGCTACAGCCGTTGCTAAGGTTGCTCTATCCATAGAACTTGCAGACAAAAGTCTCTGCGCCCCAGAAGTTCGAACTACGTTATTATCTTCCGACTTCGTTGGAGACAGTAATCCACCTAGACTAGATGCGGTACTAGAAGTTTTACGCAACGGTTTCGAACTGTTGGACAAAGGTAGTGACATTCTCCTAAGAGACGGTCCCATTCGAGACCCTGAAGTTGATGAACCCCTTCTAGTCTTGTCGCCAAGATCCAAGCTTCTGTTCAAACCGATCTTTCCACCAATTCTACTAGGCCATCGATGCTGCTCTATTAACCGACTGTGAGTTCCGTCTACAGGTTTCGAATTCTCTGAAAGATCAGACGCATTCTTGTTCGCTTTCAATGGACTTACCTTCCTCTCTGGCGTTGGTTTCCTTGAGACAGTCGTCGTTTCAGCCTTGTGCTTTTGAGCTATGTTTGAAGAAGGTCTCAGCGTTCGATCAACGGAAGAGCTTCTAACAGGTCTCTCCTTCTTACTAACAGGGACTGAGACAGAGTCCGACTGAAACGAAGCGCTGAGGCTTCTCATAGTGGAAGGCCATAAGCTTTCAGGCAAACGACCTCCTGTAGATAGACGCCTAGATGAAGCTGGCAAGTCTATAGAGACATCACGTATAGGCGTGGAGGGAGGTGTTGAAGGACGCTTCCTGTCAGCAGAAACCGCTCTTTTAGCAGCTAAGGTTGAAGAGACTGTTGGTCTTGTGACGCTTGGTGAAGGGCATCGGGCGGTTCTGGTTGGTGTGGGCGATCTGTATCTTGAACTGACCTCGGTTGTTTGAGGACGGCGAGTGGCAGCGGGTGCATTGTTCTTATCTGATGGAATAAGACGTCTTCGTGGTCTTGTGGAATCATTTACTACATCCATTCAAGCTAAGGAAACAAAGTTGCATTGAGTGGATTCAGTAGTCCACGCCTCTCAGTTCTTTCTGCATTCGAGCTAAACAGCTGCAAGAAAGCCAAAACCCAGAAGAAGCACTAAGATACCCCACAGATAAATAAAAAAAAAAAAAAGAGAAAATCTTCTCCAATGTCCTTAAATGGACCAATATTCTTATTTCTAACATATACAAAGAGAACAAATAGTAACAGAAGTAATAACAATTAGTGTGAGAATGTTTGAACGTAGTAGATATTGACAATTACAGATCTTGGTGTATCTCCAAGTACGTGTATGGAAGAATCATGTATTGGTGCCCACTCTAAGAGATGATGAAATGTAATGATTGTGATGATTCATGAAATTTTGACCGAAAGTGAAAATCACAAACATACTTTTAACTGTGTTTAAAGAGTGAATGAGATGTGTTATGAAGAAGATTCCAAGAATGAAAATTTTGTCGGTTTACCGACAGACTTGTGTCTCTCATCATTGACATAGACAGACTCTCGTTTAATCGACATCAAATTTAGTAACTCATTTTTTTTTTGCCTTATACAACAGGCAATTGAAGTCTTTTAAGAATCATATAGTTTCTAAATCAATAAACCAAATCAAAACAGCTGTCGTAATTTCTGTTCCTGACTGACGAAATCTCAGATCGCGGTAATAAAAAGATAACTTTTTTTTTTAGATATAATCAAAAATAGGGAAATGATACACACCAAAATGCGAAGCTAAACCCTTAGAGATTCTCCTAAGGTTGCAAAATATACGTTAAAGAAAAAAAAAAATCTTACCCAGGAAAGATGAAATCGATTTCCACAAATTAAAATTAAAAAAAAAAAGGAGCAATCTCGTGAATTGATTATTCTCCTCGCGGAATCTTCTTTGCCCTTCGGAGATCGAATTGGGTGAATACAAAACCCCGATCGGATTCGATGAGGAAGAAGAATGAAAGGTTAAATTGATCGGAGGCGATTGAAGGATCAGAGAGATGAGAGATTAAAGAGAAAGGGCGTTATTTTCGCGCCACCTAATTTTGATAATTATAAGTCTTTCTCTCTTCTCATAGAAGACCAAAAATACTACATCATAAAATAATAATGTAATTTTTTTCCTTAAAACATAATGTTTGAATTAATTTAATTTGCGTTAATCTAGTACTTTCCTAGTAAAGTGATCATTCCTGTTTAACCAAAGAATTATCATAAGAATCCCTCCAACGGGAGCATCTATATTAATTATTTGGTTTTATGTTTTGGTTTATTAGATATTCAGATTCAAACAATCGAGATAAATAAATAGTTATACAGATTAGGCCTGAGACTTATTATCCGAGATCCGGATTCGCTCCGGATCCGTTCCGGATCCGTTCCGAAAATAGGATATCCGGGGTGTCCGAATCCGAATTCGGATAGTAAAATCTTAGATCCGTGCAAATCGAATCCGGATCCAGATATCTTAATTTTTAAATCCGGATATCCTGATTCGGATCCGTATTTTTAAAATACATTAAATTTTTAAATTTTATAAATATTTATAGGGCAAATCTCCAAAATAGCATCTTTTTAAGTTTATATCACAAAAATAGCACTCAAAAACTAAAATGACCAAAATAGCATCTTTCTAAGTTTATCCTTTGAAAATTTTAATTTTTTTATTTTTCAAAATTTGAAATCTTATCCCCAAAACCTCATTTCTCAACTCTAAACCCTAAACCCTAAACCCTAAACCCTAAACCCTAAACCCTAAACCCTAAACCCTAAACCCTAAACCCTAAACCCTAAACCCTAAACCCTAAACCCTAAACCCTAAACCCTAAACCCTAAACCCTAAACCCTAAACCCTAAACCCTAAACCCTAAACCCTAAACCCTAAACCCTAAACCCTAAACCCTAAACCCTAAACCCTAAACCCTAAACCCTAAACCCTAAATCCTAAACCCCACCCTTTAACTCTAAACCTTAAGTTTGTGACTTTTGATAAAACATTAAGTGCTATTTTTGTGACTTTTGACCTTGAGTGCTAGTTTGGAAACAAAAATTTGATTTAATGCTATTTTTGTCTTTTTCTCATATTTATATTTGATATATTAATATTTATACATGAATTAATCTTATAATATTATATTTTAGTTTTTACAATATTATAAACATATATAAATATATTTATAAATATTTAATTTATGTATTATATTAAAAAAATTAGTATTTTTTGTTAAAAAAATTATTTTTAATTATTTTGACGGATCCGAATCCGGATCCGGATATCCGCGGATAATAGAATATCGAGATGGATATCCGAAAACCGGATATCCAGAAACCACGAATCCAGATCCGGATATTAAGTCCACGGATCCGACGGATCAGGATCCGGATACCCTAAATTTCCCGGATATCCGGATCCGTCCCAGGGCTAATACAGATAATTCTTTTCTTCTTTTTTTTTTTTTTGCTTAAAAGTTATACATATAATAATTCAAAAGGTCATTCGTATAAGAAGCTCTCAAAGACCAGCTAGTTCCATTGATTTAGGTGATGGTCAACATCTGATAGGTTGTCCGCACCTCCTTAGTGTTACGCATACGTTCCAAAGAGTCTTTCTTCAACACATATATAATAACTGAGTTTTAACTTTTTCTTTGGTTTTATTCATCTTCTTTGAGTACCAATCGAAACTTTTGATGGAGATTAATTCTAAGGAAATGAAGGAAAAATGAAATGACAAAGCACAGAGAACAAAGGTGACAAAGCTTTTTTCTCTTTTTTTTTAAGGTGACAAAGTTTGTGGAACTGATGATTATTTCGTTCTTTTTTTTTTTTTTCACTGAAAAATTTATTAATGGGACAGAAGCCAAAGGGCCAAAGCCCAACACAATATGATACAAAAAGCCTAAACAAAGACACATTTAAACGTAAAAAACCCAACAAAAAGCTCAAAATACAAACAACAGAAAGATCTGAGACACAAGGCCCATTAATTCACGGCCCGTTGGGGAAAAAGAGACACGACGCCACCACGTGTATGAACCGTCTTGCGCTCAAAGTACACGCGTCGAGACGCGAAACCATCTTCTTCCTCCGGTGCCAGCGAAAGGGCGCAACGGCGCTCCGTCAACGACGAAGCCAAACCGGTGAAAAGCCGACCAATCAAAGCGGCCTTCACGGAAGTTCAAGTCGGAAATCTAAAGTAACAGATCTACGCTTTTTTAACCATCAATTGTCTACAATCGATCCGAGAACCAATTTTCCTGCATGTGCTAACTCCATCTTTAATGATTCAGATAAGCTTGAAGATGGCAACGACCCTAAACAAGGGGAAGAAAGAAACATCGGAGCTTCAGATCAAGAGTCGATCGGACTAAAGAAGAACAGAAACGCAGATCGAGACCAACCGGAAAAAACCGGTGAGAAGCCGGCGAAGGATGATGCTATGGGAGCCATCCCTTCCCGGAGACCATAAGCCGGCGAAGACGGTGATAAAGGATCCACCGTTTCCCAGAGTCATAAGCCCGACCATCGGGAACATTAATCGGAAAAGATCCGATGAACAAAGCTTCAACGCTCTCTCTCTGAAAGATACCAGAGAGATAAGAGAGAGAGCGGAAACTTTACAGTCCTCGTATTATTTCGTTCTTCTTAAAACACATAAGCATTTTCGCCGAAAGCTTAATTTACAGCTGCTTACTTTTCACACCTAACCTTAACTATAATCACAAGAGAGCTCTCATACAAGGGATACAAATTAGAAAACAAACAGTTTTTTTCAGAAATGAAACTATGATGGTTACTCATGATAAGTGCGTCTGGTATCTTCTATCTTTGTTTGTCTTTTCTTCTAGCTGTGAAAAGAAAATCTACCAAACACTGACAGTGGCTATCCCCAAACTTTCTTTAGGTATCTTGTTTAATTATACATATATACATAGTTGATAAAGAACTGAATCTATTATAGTGTCTTTGCATATCAAACATATAAAAGAATCTAAAATCACATGGATTGTAAGTTATATGTTCCACTTAACACATTAATATTTTAATGGCTAATTGCATATTGTTTATTCTCTCGAAGGGCCATGCTGATCGCCCTCGAAACCGTCTACACGTTCTTTATCTAAATACCCATGCATAAAATATTTAGAAAACACAATACTAAAATATAATACCTTAGTATTTTTTTTTTGTCAACTGTATCTTTATTTCTAATCAATAAGTTTCACTATTTTATTTTGGTAGACTCTTGTGTCGATGAGGATTATAAAACTCCTTAATTAGTATGATAAGGTTTCAGTACATTTAACCCAATAAAATAAACACATTAAAAAAACAATGAAACGATCTTTATTTTTAAATAAAGTTTGCACATGAGATGATTCCGACATATCATATGATCTTAAGCTTTCTACAGACCTTTGTCTCTCTTTCATTTGTGTGCCCACTTACCTCATGGATTCTTCTTTTATATATAATACTGCCAATTTTTTCAGAACATTGAATCTAGCACACCTATCTCTACTCGTCTACTTCGTGGCTTCAATTTCTCCAGAAATCTCACCATTAACGTTTTATGCATATAAAAACAAAATCTGTAGTTATATTGTCTACCGAAAAAACTATTATATTATACTTTCTCAAAACATAAATGAGGCATCTACAAATGAAATATGATATTTAGATACAATCTATAATCAAAAGAAATATAAACAAAACTTGATATTGTATGTTTGTTTCTTTTTGTTCTTTCTACTCTTGCTATCTAATTAACCAAATCTACCTATAGCACACCTAACTGCAAAGTGTAACAATCGCCACGAGAAAAGCTCAAAAGTGATCACGAAACCAATGTTTTTATTAAGCCAAAGCTTAATGGTACAACTTGTGACTCAAACCTTTAGAACCGGTTGTTGTTTCTGACTTATGATTTGTTTAAAGTGACAATGATACAAAAGTCTTCCATATGTTTAGCTTTTCTGCGACCACTACTTCACTTCAAAGTCTTGATCTCTCAAGAAAAATGAAGGAACATGACTTGACACAGATGCTATTGACGAAATACTAACCAAAGACGAAGTAAAATATCATAATACACTGAGGAAAAAATATCAAAATATAAAAGACAGTCGCTGGAAAATACACTAGTTTACTTTCTTAACTCCTAATGTTTGGGGTTACTAACGTAATTCTAAGGCAAAATTCTCTTTTTTTTTTTTTTTGGCAAAATTCTCTTCCGGCTGATGTATATATGTATCAGTTCTTAAGCTTTGATACAGCAAAAACAGGGGGAAGAAGCAGTCCCCATTGATGTTCTTCTACCTCAACAAGTGCAGAAAAGAAGACAGAGAGATGGAGGAGATTTCTTCTTCTTCTTCTTCTTCTTCTTCTTCTTCACCATCATCATCAGTACTTCACAAGTCCAGCACCTTGAGCTTTTCCAATAACCGACTCTATGGCTCCATCAAATAGATCGAAGTTTTTTGCAACAGCAAAACCTGAGAACATACCATCCACTGCAGCACTTACAATCCCACCAGCATATCCAGCTCCTTCACCAACTGGGTATAAACCTTTCAAGCTCGTGCTCTCGTATGTCTCATTGCTTCGAGGTATCCTAACAGGAGAGCTTGTTCTTGTCTGGTTCAGAAAAAAAGTTGAAACATTGTTACCTCTTGTCTGAAAACTAGACTGATTCAGAACAAGTTAGATATATAATATTCTACCTCTACACCGTGGAGGAGTGCTTCCTCTGAGATGAACCCCGGTAACTGAAAGTTCAAGTGTTAGAGAGAAAATATAAGCTATGGATTTATTTTATTGCAATGTGAAAATATTGAACCAACCTCTTTTTCAAACATAGAGAGAGACTGTCGCAGAGAATCTGTGATATGAGCAGGAAACAGTTCGTGCAGCTTTGCAGACTTCACTCCTAATCTATAGCTTGATGAAGGCAAAGGTGTTTCTGTATAACAGCACAAGAATAAACAAATCACCTAAAACAAACCACAACACGAACAATAAAATGAGAATTGAGTATGAAGGAAACTAGTGTTTACCAGATAACTTGCTTTGCAGAAAATCAGGAACCCTCTGTACAGGAACTGTAAAGTCGCCACCACCCATCATAGCCGCTCTTCTTTCAAACTCTCTCTAAAGAAAAGCAAAAGATCAACTGAGAAGTATTGAATAAAACAGAAAAGTAGTAATCTGTATTGATACCTGAAACTCAATCCCAGCTAAGGGTCCAGTAAGATTGAGAAGATCAAAGTCTTTTGCTGAGACAGTGACGACTAGTGCAGCATTGGCCCATTTGGATGAACGGCGAGAGAACGACATGCCATTGATGCAGAGTTCGTTTGGGTTTGTGCTGGTGAGAACAACCTGCAAAATACATGGAAAAAGTCTTATTCATGATTTTAAAAAAAACAGCAAGACACTGTAATAAGGAAACTGTACCTGACCACCAGGACACATGCAGAAGGAGTAGCAACTACGTTTAGATGATGAAGACTGAGAGACATCCTCGTCTTTATCATTCACGTATTGAACAACCTTATAGTCCGCCACTGGTACTTTGCCTCGTCCTTTACGAACTTCACTTGCTAAATCTGAGTACTACATACATACACTAGTTTCAGACATGGGATTCTAATGATACAATGAAGAGATGTGATGCTAATGTAACCCAACCAACCTGTATACTGTTAATTAGCTCCTGAGGATGCTCAACGCGCAAACCAACCTGATCCACACAAACATATAGACATCAAATGATAAAAACCAAGCCAGAGAAGATACTTACCATATAAAACAAAACTTACGGCAAAATCTTTTGGAGTCAGCTCCACATTACGAGAAAGAAGCATCTCATAAGTGTCACGTGCTGAGTGACCAACCGCAAGAACAACTGCATCGAATTTTAAATCCTTGGAGCTACTCTGCAACTTGTCTGTTGAATCCGAAACTCTGACTCCAACAACACGAGAATCCTCTACAAGAAGATCGTCTACACGAGTCCCAAACTTGATATTCACCTAATTAAACATATGCAGTTAAAGAGGAGCTCCCAAAAGACTTCAATCAATCTACTTGTCAATAAACTTACTCCTGCGCTTTGAAGATAATGTCTGAAATTACGGAGTAACGGAATTAGCTTGTCTGTTCCTAGATGAGGCTTTCCATTGACCAGTATGTTATCAGGAGCACCAAAACGAACCAACGTCTTCAACACCTGCAACAATTGAAAGATGAGGTCACGTTTTACTCAAACGTGAGATAACTAAGAGATCTAAGGATCCTAACCGCTAAAACAGTGGCACTGTTCTTCCCTATTCGAGTAACGAGCTTTCCATCACTCCAAGTACCTGCACCACCCTGCGTTGCATAAGTGCTAAACTATATGACTTTGACAATAACAAACTAGTAACAGGCTAAAGAGAAGAAGTTTTATTTTAAAACCTCGCCAAAGCAGAAGTTACTCTCCATATCCAAGATCTTACGAACTACCAAAGCGCCTATATCACGTCCCCTTTCTTCCACTGCTTGCCCTCTCTCAATCAATGTCACATCAGCACCAAACTCTGCAAGAACAAGAGCTGCAAACAGACCAGAAGGACCTCCACCCACAACTGCGACTCTCGGTTTGCTTCTTCCTCCTCCTCCAGTGCCATTGATAACCACAGGCTCATGCTCTCCAGCTGCTGCATCACCGTTGACTCTTCTACACTCGTTGACTACACTGATCAAGTCACCAGAAACAGTCTTCTCGGGAGACAGATGCTCAACAAGCCCAAGCTTTGGCTCTAAACGGAATATAAAATCATGAGCACGAGGCTCCAACTCAAGAAGCGTCTTCACATCCAAGTCCACAGTATACACAAACTTAGCTTCTTTCAGAATCTAAACAACAAAGATGAAAACTTTCACTCACTTCAACTATAATCACAACACTGAATCAAACCGTCACATACCTTCCTAGCGTCAAAAGACTTCCTCACAACAGAAAAAGCTTCTTCTGGCAGCATAGAAGCAACCTGAAGAATCCAAAAATAGTATAAAGTTTCGAACTTTTCATATAAAGTTTGGAACTTTTCCACCGGAGAACTCACCGGAAACTCGATAACTTTAGCGATGGCTTGAAGCAGCCCTTCTGAGATTCCGAGAGAATCTTTACCAGGGTCGTCTCCGACGGGGACTCCGAGCTTAGAGAGACGCCAGACTCCTTCGAGCTTGTTCTTAACCTTTGCCGCAGCTTCCTTCTGCTCTGTTCTCAGCTTCTTCCTCTCTGAAGGGTATCTCCGCTTCCCGGTTCGCTTCGCGGCGCAGAGGATACGGTTTGTTTGGGTACGTGGATAAGAGAGTACTGGTCTTGGATGAGGAATTCGCAGCTCATTGCTGATAGATGAGAGGAATGAAGGAGTGAAGACAGTTTGGGAGAGAGACATAACGCACAAGCTCTCTCTCTCTCTCTCTCTGTTTCTGTTCCGAAGAGTTATCCTATCGTATTCAAATTGAATTCACTTGAGTCCGGTTACTATGATTGGTGTCCAAACCGGTTTGTTTGGTCTGGTTCGATTTTGATCTGGTTTAAGGTTCTAAAATTAAGTTTTTTTTTTTTGTCTATGACACGAATCTTTTTCTATATGAAATAAAATGATCATTCTATTATTCCATTAATAGATAATTTGAAAAAAAAAAATTACTACAATTTCATTTCATTTTTCGTATTATAAAAAAAAATCTATTACATTTTTATTATTTGCAGGTATGAATACTATTTTGTATTTGCTTAGTGAAATACAGACCATGTAACATAATATTTTTGTAGAACTGTGTGACATAAATAACATGTAACAGACCAAACATTCTCCCATGACCTGTACACTTTATCTGAATTTAACTTCCATGTGTCTTTTGAATCTTTGTTGACCATTTTCGATTTTTGTAAATGTCATCTTTGCAGAGAGGCTATGCTAATCTTATTTGTATTGTTCCAATTTCATCGGATGTACCGGAAGAGAATTGTTTTTTTTTCTTCCTGTTATCATCATGTGATCATTAACTAACCGATTTGCAGATGCCAGCATTTGGTACTCAACATTCAAATATATTGGCTTGTTTGTCAAGTTAGAGAAACTCCAACTGTCAGCCCTTAAATCGAAGGCTTCGCAACATAATTACATTACCAAACTAGTTACAGATATATACAATAATTACATAAATTCATAAATACCAATTGTTTATCTACCCTATAAATCTAAAAACAGCAAAAATTCCCATATCTTCAAGAGGCTACGAATCTGGTTAGTATCTCCTTCATATTGTCTATGGCAATATCACATTTTGTATCAAAACATTTATGATCACGAGGCCATAGAAATGGCTAATGGCATCTCGCTTTCATGTGAACCAACACTTGAGGTTGACATTCGTTTCTTGGACTGGTTCCCTTCCATAGACACTAGAACTTGTCCTTGTGGATGAGCTATATCCTCTGGATCATCATTATCAAGAGGCTCTAACGATTTTTCGGGAGGGTCAAGATCTGATGGCATGGTCTCTCTGCTCGCGGTGTTATCATTACCACCGGATCCAATGACCATCCTAAATCCAAAAGTGCGTGAAATGATGCGGTATACAAAGGTTAGAATCCAAAAGAACCAAGGGAGACAAACAAAGAAAATGCCAAGGTAAGAGAGCCATATTGGTGGGTATGGGAGGATTGTGTATGCAATTAGACAACCGCCTCCGACAGCAATGGACAAGAAAAGAAACAAGGTAATGAGACAGATGAATGCCCTCCCCGCCTGTGGATCTGGCACAGGCATTATTGATCTCAAAGATGAATTGAAGGATCAATGAACGTTTAAGGGTACTACTATATCATCCTCCATTTAATTACAAGGTTGATATGTTGAGGATGATCAGCTTGAACCAAGGATAAACCGAATAAATCACACACAAAACAAAAAAATAGCGTTGAGGAGAAGGAAACCACAAGAGGATATCTTTTGTTTGTGTGCGACTTATAATTTGACAAGAATAGCCATTAGTCATTGGCCAATCCATAAGAGAGGGACGTCCGTAGATGAAGGACCTATAACATTGAATTATTGTTGGATCAAAATCATTTTAAAGATTTTTGCAATCTTAATTAATCAGAGAGATGATATGTTCTTATATGTACGAGTAAACTTATATAAATACAATTAAGATGAAATGCAACGAAATTTAGTTTACTATATTTATCATCAAAATACAAAAAAAAAAAGTATTCTAGTTCTGGAGATTTGCTTTCTATATTCAATATTGGACGTGACAAAGATGATAGTTCTTGTAATTATACACATCCAAAATATATGTTTACTAAAATAATCAAGAATTAAAATGTGTATGTTCAGTTTTGTATTTTTATAAGTTGATCCCTAGTTATTTGATAATATGTGTTTGTTAACACATTCAAAGCATAAACTCAAGAAATGTATACTTAAACCGATTTTTTGAAGCATTGTTTCATTCTCAAAGCTTCAACTACAATTATAGAATGAAAGTTTAAGGTTGGAACGAAGACTTTTATTCATTCAAAAAGATTTTAAAGCTTGTATGCTTGCACTTTTTATCTTGTTCAAATTTTGACAAATACTGGAAAGTTGATTTCATTTGTGTAGGATTAAGATAAGATTGTATTTAACTTAAGTTAGATTACCATAAGTGGCTTAAAGAAACATTGTTGACTTAGTGACCACAAAAATGGCAAGTTAATTTAGGCAGTGAAGAGAGAAACACGTGGCAATTTCTCTACCTATAGCCGTCATAAGAATAAGCAAATACGGGGACCCACCCAATATATACTGGCTGTTCGCCAGCGATAACTGTAAGAATAAGCAAACACGTGGCAATTTCCACTTCAAATAACAATAGCGCGTGGCATTACAGTCGCGGTAAACACGCGTCGAAAGGCGCCAGGAGAATCCTCTTTTTCTCAATCAATCAATCCTAGGGTTTGCTGATTGATAATCAAATCCTCTGTGAAAGATTCTGACTTTTGTTTCCTTCTTCGTGATCTCGTTAGCTGATTGACTAATCCCATCTTGGGTTTTAACCTGAGAGAAAGTGATTCGTGTTTGGATGGTGGAAATGAGGAGATCGGAGTCTGAATTGTCGGCGAAGTGCCGAGCCGAGTTTCCGGTGAAGCTGGAGATCGTGGAGGATGATTTGGAGGAAGAGCACGGTCCTCTCAACAAGCGATCTAGGGTTTGTTCTTTCTCTGCGAATTTGATTGTAAAGTTTACTTTTTTAATGAAATTTATTTGCTGAATGGAACGATTTAGTTATGGAGCTGTGGGACTAGCTCGTCGCCAATGGCACCGGCCATGTATAACCCTCTTGATGAGCCGAGTCCTCTTGGACTAAGCCTTAGGAAGACTCCGTCTTTGTTGGATTTGATTCAGATGAGGCTAACGCAGAGTGGTGACTCAAAAGCTGAGACGATGCAAACGACGGGTGTTAAGAAAGAGAGTAAATGTATCACTGCTGCATCAGCTGGGGCGACGTTAGCTCCAGGGAGTATTGAGAAGCTGAAAGCTTCCAACTTTCCTGCTTCAGTTTTAAAGATTGGCAAGTGGGAGGTGAGCCCTGGGCAATTTTTGTTTTGATGTATGTTTTATGGTTCTGACTTGACAGGGTTCTATTTTTGATAGTACAAATCAAGGTATGAAGGTGATTTGGTGGCGAAGTGTTACTTTGCAAAACATAAACTTGTTTGGGAAGTGCTGGAACAAGGTCTTAAGAGTAAAATCGAGATCCAGTGGTCGGATATTGTGGGGTTAAAGGCAAACTGTCCTGAAGATGGACCTGGAACGTTGACTCTCGTGGTATAATATTCACTCATACTCTTATTCATTCACACATCCTAGGCTTGTGTTCTGACTCTAATCTCTGATCTCTTTTTTTTTTTGTTTCAGCTTTCTAGGCAGCCCTTATTTTTCCGGGAAACAAACCCACAGCCTAGAAAACATACTTTGTGGCAGGCAACGTCAGACTTTACCGATGGCCAAGCTAGCTTGTACAGGTAATTGAAAAAAAAAATAGCATTTTGTGACTGGTCCTAGCTTCAGATAACGATAGTCTCTATGTGATCTTTTAGGAAGCATTTTCTGCAATGTGCTCAAGGGATAATGAACAAACATTTCGAGAAGCTTGTGCAGTGTGATCATCGCCTGTTCCATCTAAGCCGTGTGCCAGAGATAATCATGGACTTTCCCTACTTTGATGCTCGGCAATCTATCTTTGAGGATCCAAGTGAACGAAAGGGCTATCCTTATGGGAATTTGAATCTTGGCATAGGTCCTTCAATAGCATCTCCCGTTGGGGCTCAGTCATCATCTGAACATATGTATCTGTCTCATGAAGCACCATCTCCCAGCTCAGGTACTGTGATAACTGCACCTTCTAGTTGCTTTCATACCTCCTTATTTGGAGTTTTTTTTCCTTTTCACTTTTTGCTAAATTAAAATTTTGTGTTTTCTCTTTCTGCGTGTTTGTTTCATTCATCTCTATTGATAGATGCTCGAGCAAATGAAGGAACTGGGGGTGCTGAAGCAGTCAATTCAAGAAACACAACGGATTGTGGTCAGATCGGACTACACAAAGCTATATCACTGAGTGATTTCCTTGCAGTTCTCGGTGATTCAAAGAAGAACACTACGGATTCGTATCAGGTTGAAGAAGAAGCTGGGGTGAATCAATCTATGTCAGTGAGTGATTTGGTTGCATTCTTATCTGATTCAAGAAACATAACCGATTCAAGTCAGATAAAAGTACCTGGACTACAACAATCCATATCAGTGAGCGATTTTGTTGGACTTCTCTCTGATTCTGCTGGTGGAAACCATCCGGAAGATATGGAGAAATTCGAGATCTTGAAACAGCAATTGCTAAGTGATAATATCCAGTTCGATACACCAGATGAGAAGTCTCTCATGCCAAGGGTTAATTCTTTATTCAACCTCTTGTACAAGGAACCCAACGTTGCTGCAAACTCACAGGTCAATACTGAAGTCTCGGTAGGATTTAAGTCTGAACTCCATGATCTGAATGGGACAGTGTCTGCCAACAGCAACAGCAACAGAGTTGTTGATCCTGCTTCCAGCAGCAAGCCACAGGGTATGTTAAGAAAAGACTCGTTCAGCGATTTGCTCTTACACCTCCCCCGAATCACATCCTTGCCAAAGTTCTTGTCCAACATTTCAGAAGAAGATGGTGATGCATATAAATAGATAATTCTATAGATTCTGCTTTTGTTTTCATGATTTGGCAAGTATAGAAGCCTGAACTATTAGCTTTTTCTATTTTATCATGTGAATCAAAATTCTCTTTTGGTTACTGAAACCCCACAAGGATTTGAAGAAACATGTTTTCATAATGAATTTGTGTAGATAAAACAATGTCTCAAGAGTGGTAGGCATTCCATTATTAATCGTAAACTTTTATTTTATTACAGCATTAAATGCAAAGCAGAGTATGTACAAGGATAAGAGATTAATTAAACTAAGAATCTACGATCAGTGATCATCAGGTTTACAGGAAGAAGAGAGAGATGAAATAAAATAGTTAAAAAGGGAGAAATGAAACCCAACACCCACAAATCAAACAAGGGCTGTCCGGTTATTGATTGTCATTTGAATAAGAACTATTTACATTTCTTTCTATCTTTTATGGGAGGGAGAGGGGGTTTCTTCCATCACATCTATCTGCCTTTCGAACAAGCAAAAGGATCAGGAAGCTTGTTGATGAATAGAGGTGTCAGGCAGCATTGCTATTGTCACTATGAAGTATTCACATCCTGAAGAAAGACCATAAGGGTTTGTTGTTGTTCCTGAAGATGATGTTGACATTGAACTTGATGCCAAATTTGGCTGCTTCACTGCTTGACGCTCGATGTGGACAATCTGTCCAACAATGTATGTAGGCCGGTTTGGGAGGTGATCTGTGAACAATGCCTCGGATTCACTGGATAAGTAGTAGTTTGGGCAGTTCCTGTTGATCGCCTCGTAATGTCCTGCTTGATTTAGCACAAATGCTGCTATCTCGTGGACTTCAAGACGACCGAATGATATCTTTTCTTTATTTGCCTGTCCACCAATTTTCTCATTCAAAACCGAGGACACACCAAACAATGAAACAATGACTGCTATTAGAGATAACAGTGAGCCTACCTGCTTGCCAAGTTGGTGCTTAGTGTACAATGTCTTCACCAGCTCTTTCTTCTCCACCAACTCCTTTCTTGTCTGTTCAATTGTAGCATCAAGATTCCGGCACTTTTCAAGTAACTCCTCCCGGTGTTTAGAGATGAAGCTAACTTTGTCTGCGAGGACTCGGATGCATTTCCGGAACTCAACAGTACCATCATCTTCACCGTCATTAATGGAGCTGTGAAATTCCCAAGTAGGACAAGAGCTTGAAAAGTGCCATATAAACTAGAAACAATGGACTATAGTTTTGGAAGCAATGATACAGACAGGAAACTTACTTGTCTAAAGCTTGAGCCAAATTACGCAAAGACTCGGCAAAACCAGCAACCCCACCCCCAGTACAGACAGAGCTCCGGAATCTTTCAAAGAGACCTCGTATCTTCACAGATGAGACACGGAGTGCATTATACTCAGACGCTCTACGATCAGCAGCACAAAGATGTGTCTGAGCCTCTTCTCTTGCTTCATGCAAGCAGTTCTCCAAATGCGCACAGTTCATCTACAACCAAGAAAGCATTACTTACCACATCAGAAAGAAAACTTTTAAAGATTCCAGAGAAAAAAAGAGATGAAATAGCTGCAAAACCTGGGATTCTTCGAGAAGCTTCTGATTCATTTCCAACTCTCTGCTCAGACTCGCTACCTCTTCCATAGCACCATTTAGCTTGGACTCAGTCTCATTCAGTTTACTGGACTTCTCCATCAGCTCATTTCTAAGCTCCAAAATAATATCATCACTGTGTTTGGTATCTAAAGATTTAGTTGGGCTCTCGGCTGTTGAACTGTTACTTAGAAACACACCCATCCCTCCCACCACATTATCCTTCCCACCTTGCTCATTGTTTTGCTGGCTTTCCAGCATCGATGAATCAAGAGGATGGCTTAGCACCAGAGAGGAGGAATCCACCATATCCTCATCCATACCTTCCCGGCCTTTACATGGCTGCTTGCTAGAATGGTTTGAAACACATGAGACCTCATCCATAGGGTTTAAGCCACCAGAGACATCCTTCTTATTAACACCTCTCTGTCCCTGTGAATACTCATCGTTGAGACGTTGTTCCAGTTCACGTATGCGCTTCTCATATGAATCATAATGCCTTTGTTTCTCCTTCAGCATAGATAGGAGATGTTTCACATACTCATCTTTGGCCTGCAGCGCCTCTTCTGTTTTCTGTGCTGCGTTTTTCAACAAAGTTTCAACGTTACTTTCATCTATCTCCTCGTATTCAACTTGGGGACCTAATGAACAAATCCGAGAGATGGCAGAAGCAAGCTCAGCTTTTAGTTTCGCGTTCTCAACTTCCATCTTGCTTGTTCCAGCTATCTCCACTAACTCTGAGACCTCTAGGATATCATCAAAACTATCTTTGTTAGTGTCTACACCTATCTCCTCAGCCTCAGCAGAACTACTTGAGGATGCAATCTTTGGCTGTAACCCAACTAGATACGCAGGAGCATATCTATCAACATCTGCCATTTCAATATTGATCAAACTAGTATCATAAGGAGAGACATTGACATCACACTGAGTGGGAGTATCATATAAACCCATAGAAGCCAACACATCACGAGGTACAAAGTGACCATGCGTCTTAAGAAACTCCTCACGTCTCCTGACCTCTGCCTCCCTCTTCATAGCAAGCTTCTCCGCCAACTGCCCAGCCATGCCCATGTAAAGCTTCATAGAGGCTTTTCTCCTCACAGCCTCCGCGAGGCAGGCCCTGTAAGCGGGGCCAACACCGCGGACTAACTTCAGGTCTGCGAATAAGTCGTCTTGACGCACCATCGCCTCTCTAAAAACGGGAAACTGTAACTTAGCGTCTTTGATGATGTATGTGACGAATGTTATCTTTTGCATGTAACTGTGTACGAAGCTGTTCATCTCATTCTTCTTGTTTTTGCAAAATTCTAGGAGTTCTGAGATGGAGTCATAGCAAGCCTGCATCTGGGGAAGGTGATTCCTGTCGTGCACTTCGTACATAGGTCCCAGGGCTGAAACGGCATCATGAGGTCGGAGAGATGAGGAAAATTGGCTTGACATGCAATCATCCACAAGCTTCTTAACCGTATTGACATCTTTGCTGTTTCAGGATTCATAAAACACTGTCAGATAGCAGAAATTTTCATGTATAAAAAGGGGAAAGTCATCATTGAATTGACCATGGTTCTAAAAATCGGTTTAAATGCTAGGCAGTAACTCGGTCCTAGCCGAATTTTTTTTTTTTTTTAAAATCAGTTTAAATTGTTCTAAATCGGTTACAATCAGTTTAAATCGAAATTAGTCTAAATCTGTTAAATTAAGCAATAATGTTAATACAAATCCACAAATTTGTTTAATTACTTTTGTTTTGTATATTTAATTTTGATAATTCATCCAAATAATTTTGTAAACTAAACTCAAAAACTAGAATATTTTATATAAATATAAAATATAAATAAAATTAATCAATAAATTCGTTAATACCTAGACCATTCTAGGCTCTAAATAATCCACCTATTCGCTGGTCTTCTATAAAAAATCTAGTTACAGCCTATCTTTCTTCAACATTGGAAATGACTACTAAACAACATAAAATTTCCCAACTGAGACAAATAATTTTATGATGAACAAACCTGAGAGATTGCATTATGCTATTTTGCTCATTAATGAAGTGTTCATGCTCCTTAACAATCACTTCCAAGTTCTCCTCCATCGACAAGGAAGCCCTGCAAGCAAACAACTCCTCCACCTTGCGCTTGACCTCCACAAACATCTGCTGGAACTGCGCAATCTTATTCTCAAACTGCCTGTGAGAGCTCCCACAACTCTCCGCAGCCAGTGATAACTTATTTTCCTTGACAAAGTCCAGCAAGCATTTCCTCGAATCAGTTTGAAGGTAAGGGTGAACCTTAACCGACCTCAGCTTCTCAACATCCCTTCCGAAATTCATCAGCAGATCGGAATGGAGACGGTGCTGATGCTTGTAAAGCTTCATGAACTCGAGAAAGTTCTGGTATATCACCCTGTAGTACTGCTCCAAGTTCCTCGTAGCAACTTCAACCGCGCGCTGCTGCACCTTCTGCTCTCTAGCAAACCTCTCGCAGTTCTCATGCTTCAGGACCGTGCAATCGTAGATGGCGCGGCCTCTAAGGAAATGGTATCTGAACTGCCTCTCGTACGAAGGTAAGGCCTTTAAAGCTGGATCTGACGCATCATCCAAGGGGTGATGCTCGTGCAATGAAGCCGCAGGTGGTAAAGCATCATCAACTATCTCCTGTAAATCCACATCTTCCGGTGATGGCGGATGAGAGTTGCTTTGCAGCATAGCTTTGTTGAAAACAAAGACTTCTCTATCACTTGCCGGAAGCCCGAAGGATGAAAGCAGCTTCTGTGGCTCAAGCTTCATGTCCAGCGAGAGGAGAAGCTGGTCGGAGAGGCTAATACAGGAGACAGACTCAACGAAACGCATCACGGATTCAACTGAAGTTGTCTCGTTGCATTCAAATGCAAATGAGTGGCCGTTCTCAGCCACGCAGAGGATAAGCCTGCCTTCATCAGTGAAGCTTCCGCTCATCGTAGCCACCAAATTAAGGAAGAACAGAAGATGGGAGCCAAACCAATTCAAATTAAAGACTAAGGCTTTCTATATCTTCGACCCTTGACCAAAACACAGATTCATCAAAGAACACAAACGACTGTACTTTCCAAGAAACCCACCACGAAATATCCTCAAAGTCTCCAACTTTAAGCCAAATCTAGTACTAATATATACTTTCCAAAGTACCCAGAACGAACATTTTTTTATCAAAAGGAACGAACTTTAAGCAAACCCTAGACGCAAAAAGCAGACGCGATGCGAAGAAACGAACGCGATTGCGTGAAGAGACGAGTGTCAAACTCGATAGAGATCAAAAGGATCAAAAAATTAAACAATTTTAATATCCTCAAGAAACCTCCGAAGGCTTCATCTTCTTCTTCTCTTTTGTTTGTTTTCAATATGTTATTAATGGAAAGTTACGCAGAAGGTTCTTCCTCTCTCACGCAACACAACACAACACAACACAGAGTCGCCTTTCTCCCTCTGTACGAGAGAGAAGAACAGAACAGATAGAGAGGCCTTGTCTTATTTTGTTTTATTTTATAAAAATGTAATTGTTTTAACTTTTTTATTATTTTCACTTTAGCGCTGTAACTCTTTAACTAGTTTGGTTTCATTCACCCCAATAGTTACGTATATTAAAATATAAAACCTTCTACATCATCAAAGTCGTATCAATCTTTATGACTTAGCCCTACCGGATTTTGAATATAATAAACGTGTTACATTGGGTTTGATTAAGTTATTTTGACTTTGTTGACTTCGATTTGGTTTAAGAGAAACTAAAATTATATTTTTTTGGTTCATTAAAAATCTCAACCTCGACCTAATCAATCCAATCCAATCCAATCCAACACTTGTTTTGGATAAGAACAACCATTGTGGCCATAACCTTATCCGAGTTCATTGTTTAGGTGTGATCTGATAAGCTTGTGTTTGTATTAATAAAAAATGGTGAAAACACACATCTATGCATAAAAGTAGATTTAGCATTTTATATCATATGATCATCTTGATTTGCATGTGATGTGAATTGGTCCACATACACACAAAAATGTCCATAGGCGGTCCATTATTACTGGAGAGAAAGATGATTAAATTAAGCATGCAAACAGCTTGGCATTGAAATTGATCTTGAATGTTATAATGTTTCTACACGTTTTTTTTGGCTGCTACTGGTTTATTTTTTGTAAGGAAAACTTGTAGAAAAATTAGTTGCATTAAACTTTACTAAGTAGGAGCAGAGCCGTGCGAGCAATAACAGCGTACATAAGCGATTAAAAGAAATTTTCCCTCACTTATAAAATGATGTCTTAACAAATCAGTCACCTTAAAATCCTTAACATGAGATATAAGAAATAAAAAATAAGATGAATCTCCTTTGTTAATATGAAACTTTGAATTTAAATAAAAAAAACCTTGAATTTGAGAGCGTGTTCACGCAAGAAGAAGCCGATCGACGAAGTTTTTAAAAAATGTTTAAAGTAAATTTTAATAATGAACTAATAATAGATTAATAAATGTATTTCTTTGTTGTGGGCATGTGGCTAATATCTTGCTTACTAATATGATTTATAAAGTCTTACGATTAAACCCAGATCAATATATATTATTACTCTTCCACTACAAGAAAACAACGGCATACTGAGGAAAAAAATCGTCGGTAAGTCGTCGGAATAACGCTATTCCGACGATATACCGACGAAAAAAATCCTCGGAAATAACTCCTCGGAAATTCATTTTTCCTCGGAAATCCCTCGGAAATTTCCGACGGAATTCCGAGGAAACCCTATTTCCTCGGAATTTCCGAGGACCACAAGTTCGTCGGAAATTCCTCGGAATATTCCGAGGAAGATGTCGTCGGAATATTCCGAGGGATAAACTTCCTCGGAATATTTCCAAAATTAAAAAAAAAAAATTATAAATTTATTTTTTTTAAATTGAAATTCGAAAATATAAAATTAAAATTGAAATAGAAAACATATTTAAAATACAAAAAATAATAAAATAGTTTTTATAAATAAAAAAATGTTTTATAAATACAAAATTAGTTTTAATAAATATAAATAT